>NC_143027.1:81247500-81472500 GCF_057628025.1 Oncorhynchus mykiss
CCAGGTAGGCTAGTTGAGATCAAGTTCTCATTTGCAACTGCGACCTGAAAAGATAAAGCAAAGCAGCGTGACACAGACAACAACACAGAGTTACACATGGAGTACACAATAAACAAGCCAATAACACAAACAAGTCAATGACAAAGTAGAGAAAAGAAAGTATATATACAGTGTGTGCAAAAGGCATATTGAGGTAGGCAATAAATAGGCCATAGGAGCGAATAATTACAATTTAGCAGATTAACACTGGAGTGATAAATGAGCAGATGATGATGTGCAAGTAGAGATACTGGTGTGCAAAAGAGCAGAAAAGTAAATAAAACAAAAAACATTATGGGGATGAGGTAGGTAGATTGGGTGGGCTATTTACAGATGGACTATGTACAGCTGCAGCGATCGGTTAGCTGCTCAGATAGTTGATGTTTAAAGTGGGTGAGGGAGATAAAAGTCTCCAACTTCAGCAATTTTTGCAATTCGTTCCAGTCACTGGCAGCAGAGAACTGGAAGGAAAGGTGGCCAAATGAGGTGTTGGCTTTGGGGATGATCAGTGAGATATACCTGCTGGAACGTGTGCTACGTTGCATATCATGGGGACTATTCGATGCTATGGCAGTCCGCCACAGGATATGTTTGTGCTGGTCGAGGGCAGTCAGGTCTGGAGTGAACCAAGGGCTATATCTGTTCTTAGTTCTGCATGTTTTTGAAAGGGGCATGCTTATCTAAGATGGTGAGGAAATTACTTTTAAAGAATGACCAGGCATCCTCGACTGATGAGATGAGGTCAATATCCTTCAGGATACCCGGGCCAGGTCGATTAGAAAGGCCTGCTCGCAGAAGTGTTTTAGGGAGCGTTTGACAGTGATGAGGGGTGGTCGTTTGACCGCGGACCCATAGCAGATACAGGCAATGAGGCAGTGATCGCTGAGATCCTGATTGAAAACAGCGGAGGTGTATTTGGAGGGCAAGTTGGTCAGGATAATGTCTATGAGGGTGCCCATGTTTACGGATTTAGGGTTGTACCTGGTGGGTTCCTTGATGATTTGTGTGAGATTGAGGGCATCTAGCTTAGATTGTAGGACTGCCGGGGTGTTAAGCATATCCCAGTTTAGGTCACCTAACAGAACGATTTAATAACATGTATATACTACCTTGGTAAGACACAGTTTATTATCTATATAATAACATGTATATACTACCTTGGTAAGACAGAGTTTATTATCTATATATTAACATGTATATACTACCTTGGTAAGACACCGTTTATTATCTATATAATAACATGTATATACTACCTTGATAAGACACAGTTTATTATCTATATAATAACATGTATATACTACCTTGGTAAGACACAGTTTATTATCTATATAATAACATGTATATACTACCTTGGTAAGACACAGTTTATTATCTATATAATAACATGTATATACTACCTTGGTAAGACACAGTTTATTATCTATATAATAACATGTATATACTACCTTGGTAAGACACAGTTTATTATCTATATAATAACATGTATATACTATCTTGGTAAGACACAGTTTATTATCTATATAATAACATGTATATACTACCTTGATAAGACACAGTTTATTATCTATATAATAACATGTATATACTATCTTGGTAAGACACAGTTTATTATCTATATAATAACATGTATATACTACCTTGGTAAGACACAGTTTATTATCTATATAATAACATGTATATACTACCTTGATAAGACACAGTTTATTATCTATATAATAACATGTATATACTACCTTGGTAAGACACAGTTTATTATCTATAGTACAGTTTATATCCAGGATGTGACTGGTGGTGGGTGGGTGGGGGGGGGGGGGGGGGGGGGGGGGGGGGGGTGTTATCTGTTTTATTATGTATAGTACAGGTTATATCCAGGATGTGACTGGTGGTAGTGGGGGGGTTATCTGTTTTGTTATGTATAGTACAGGTTATATCCGTGACTGGTGGTGGGGGGGGGGTGTGTGATCTGTTTGTCCAGTGGAGCATTGTGCTTCTTTTCAGACAGATAATGTCACAGGGATGACCCTCACTTTTACAGCTTTATGAGGGTCACGCACGCACACACACACGCGCGCGCACACACACGCACACACACGCACACGCACACACATACACACACACACACACACACATACACACACACACACACCACTGTGCTCAGACATACACTTGAAGCATAGTGATGTTCTGGGGGTTTCCATCTTTTTCTTACCTTTCTGTGACATTCTGTGATTTACCTACTACAGACGGACAGACATTTATTCTTTCAGTGATTTGTAATGCTAGGTAGATAGTTTGTTTGCGTGTCTGTTTGTGTGTGTGTGTGTGTGTGTGTGTGTTTGCGTGTGTGCGTGACCCTCATAAAGCTGTAAAAGTGAGGATAATCTAGATTGTGTGTGTGTGTGTGGGGGGGGGGGGGGGGGGGGTTCGTGCGTGAGTCTGTGTGTGGGTTTGTGCGTGTGTGTGTGTGCGTGCCCCACCACAATAACAGCTCCTGACCAACCAGTTCCATACATACAAGATTTAACATAACCAATTAATACTTCCTATTGACTTCCTGCTGAGAACCTCACACAGCACCAACATCACCAATACTCAGATACCACCTCATTTACTGTCATCACAACATTTATGAAGACCTCTTTACATTCATTACACCGCTAATGTTCGTCAGAAAATCACCAGTTATGTGTTGAGACCTCCAGCTATATATGGCTCTACTTTACCTTGGTGCGTCATGTTGCGATGTATCTACATGTGTTGCTATGGAGTGACATGTCCTTTTCATATCCTTCCACTTGATTGACTTCATGGTGGCTCAGTGACTAGTATCGTTTAGACAATAGGACAAAGATAAGTGTAAGTGTAACACACAACGATAATAACGACTAAATTGAATACATGACATAATAGACAGGGGTTTCCTTGGCAACCCCGACGACATTATGTTTAGGTTCCGCGGAGACGTGGGGATGGAATTTCGGGTTGCCATGCAACGGGCCATTGTGTCCTCAGTGACCCGAGATTGTGGATAGGGATGAGTCACCTCTATTACACACAACTGATCTGCCTTAGGGAGATAAGGGATAAAGAAATAGTGAGAGAGCAAGAAAGATAGAGATAGAGGGAGGGAGGGGGTAAAGGTCACAAACAGCAGGACACGGCGTCATCTCTACAGTAGAGAGGGAGGGAGAGGGAGTGAGAGGATGGAAGTGAAAGAGACAATGAGAAAGCTCTCTGAACTGGCAGTTTCACAGAACAGCACAGCTGTCTTCAGTACCAACTAGACAGTTCAGCTGGCTCCTAGACATGCAGAGTCTGTTCAAAACATGGATCAGAACCCTCATAGTATAATAACTGGTGTTCTGGAATCAGGACCCTCACAGTATAATGAGTGGTGTTCTGGAATCAGGACCCTCATAGTATAATGAGTGGTGTTCTGGAATCAGGGCCATCACAGTATAATGACTGGTGTTCTGGAATCAGGACCCTCATAGTATAATAACTGGTGTTCTGGAATCAGGACCCTCATAGTATAATGAGTGGTGTTCTGGAATCAGGACCCTCATAGTATAATAACTGGTGTTCTGGAATCAGGACCCTCATAGTATAATGAGTGGTGTTCTGGAATCAGGACCCTCATAGTATAATGAGTGGTGTTCTGGAATCAGGGCCCTCATAGTATAATGAGTGGTGTTCTGGAATCAGGGCCCTCATAGTATAATGAGTGGTGTTCTGGAATCAGGACCCTCATAGTATAATGAGTGGTGTTCTGGAATCAGGACCCTCATAGTATGAGTGGTGTTCTGGAATCAGAACCCTCATAGTATAATGAGTGGTGTTCTGGAATCAGGACCCTCATAGTATAATGAGTGGTGTTCTGGAATCAGGACCCTCATAGTATAATGACTGGTGTTCTGGAATCAGGACCCTCATAGTATAATGACTGGTGTTCTGGAATCAGGACCCTCATAGTATAATGAGTGGTGTTCTGGAATCAGAACCCTCATAGTATAATGACTGGTGTTCTGGAATCAGGACCCTCATAGTATAATGACTGGTGTTCTGGAATCAGGACCCTCATAGTATAATGAGTGGTGTTCTGGAATCAGGACCCTCATAGTATAATGACTGGTGTTCTGGAATCAGGGCCCTCATAGTATAATGAGTGGTGTTCTGGAATCAGGGCCCTCACAGTATAATGACTGGTGTTCTGGAATCAGGACCCTCATAGTATAATGAGTGGTGTTCTGGAATCAGAACCCTCATAGTATAATGAGTGGCGTTCTGGAATCAGGACCCTCATAGTATAATGACTGGTGTTCTGGAATCAGTACCCTCATAGTATAATGACTGGTGTTCTGGAATCAGGACCCTCATAGTATAATGAGTCTGGAATCAGAACCCTCATAGTATAATGAGTGGTGTTTTGGAATCAGAACCCTCATATTCTAATGACTGGTGTTCTGGAATCAGAACCCTCATAGTATAATGAATGACTGGTGTTCTGGAATCAGTACCCTCATAGTATAATGATAGAATCAGTACCCTCATAGTATAATGTTCTGGAATCAGTACCCTCATAGTATAATGACTGGTGTTCTGGAATCAGGACCCTCATAGTATAATGAGTGGTGTTCTGGAATCAGGACCCTCATAGTATAATGAGTGGTGTTCTGGAATCAGGACCCTCATAGTATAATGAGTGGTGTTCTGGAATCAGGACCCTCATAGTATAATGACTGGTGTTCTGGAATCAGGACCCTCATAGTATAATGAGGGGTGTTCTGGAATCAGGACCCTCATAGTATAATGAGTGGTGTTCTGGAATCAGGACCCTCATATTATAATGAGTGGTGTTCTGGAATCAGGACCCTCATAGTATAATGAGTGGTGTTCCTCAATGAAAAAGAGGAAAGAGAGAGGGAACGGTAGAGAAAGGGGAGTGTAGAAGAGATAGGAAAGAAAGAGAGGAACAGAAATGGATAATATAGTAAATAATGGGTAGTGCTGTGGGAAAAGAGGTGAGAGGTAGAGCAGGGGAGAGCTAGAAGGAAGGAAAAAGTGGAACGTATAAATAGAAAATATAGATTGTACACAGAATGAGTGGTGTTGTGGAGACCTGTCTAACCTCTATATGTCTATGCTCCTGTAGAGAACCTGGATGCTATGATCGCTCTGCAGACCAAGAATAAGCTGGGGAAAACACTGGGGATCCCTGGCATCATCCCTCCTACAGGTAAATATCACCCAGTCAGTGGGGATCCCTGGCATCATCCCTGCTACAGGTAAATATCACCCAGTCAGTGGGGATCCTTGGCATCATCCCTCCTACAGGTAAATATCACCCAGTCACTATTTTCATATCATTCCACCTGATTGACCTTGCGGTGGCTCTGTGACTAGTGTCAGGTAAATCTACAGTCACTGTACTTTTCATTATTCCCTTCTGGATGTGTTTATTTTTATGGATGGTTATGGTAAAGGTAAATGTAAGGTTAAGGTACTTTGCTCAGACAGGTTGTGTAATACTGAACTTCCCCTTTAAGGGTTGGGTGTTGTTGGGTGTGGTGTGGTTGGGTTGTGTGTGGTGGGGTTTGGGTTGGGTGTGGGGGGGTGGGGTTGGGTTGGGTTGGGTGGGATTAGGTTGGGTGGGATTAGGTTGGGTTGGGTGTGGTTGGGCGTGGTGTGGTGGGGTTAGGTTAGGTTGTGTGTGGTGTGGTTGTGTTGGGTGTGGTTGGGTTTTTTTTTTTATTTTTTTTTTTTACCTTTATTTAACCAGGCAAGTCAGTTAAGAACAAATTCTTATTTTCAATGACGGCCTGGGAACAGTGGGTTAACTGCCTGTTCAGGGGCAGAACGACAGATTTGTACCTTGTCAGCTCGGGGGTTTGAACTCGCAGCCTTCCGGTTACTAGTCCAACGCTCTAACCACTAGGCTACCCTGGGTTGGGTTGGGTTGGGTTGGGGTGGGGTTGGGTGAGGTTTGGTTTGGTTAGGTTAGGTTAGGTTAGGTTGGGTTGGGTTGGGTGGGATTAGGTTGGGTCGGGTGTGGTGTGGTGGGTTAGGTTGTGTGTGGTGTGGTTGTGTTGGGTGTGGTTGGGTTGGGTGTAGTGGGGTGGGGTGGGGTTGAGTTGAGTTGGGTTCAGTCGGGTTGAGTTTGGTTGGTGGTAACTGTCTGCTGTTGTGCCTGTGTTGCAGGGAAGACCCCAGAGGACGATGACAACACCAAGGCAGAGGCGGCCAAGATGCAGAAGGAGTATGAGAACCTGAAAGACTCAACCAAGGAAGAAGCGCCGTCCACTGAGACCAGAGGCCAGTTCAAGAAGGATTGTGTTTGCAGCGAACATGTTACCAGAGTAACCATTTCAGTTGAACAATTTGAATGAACATTTCAAAATGTTACCTCCCTCTCTGTTATAGATCACCCAGGCAAGTCTGAGATCTACTTGGAAGCCATCAGGAAGAACATTGAGTGGCTGAAGAAACACAACAAAGACGAGGGCAAAGACGGTAAGACAACTATATATATATATATATATACACATAGAGAGAGAGAGAGAGAGAGAGGCACATTTCTAAAACGCCATACATAGGTGATAATATAACACTTGTCTATCGTTTTAAAACTTTTTGAGTAATTCTAATCATTTTTTGTTGATATTGTTTTGTGTCTGCTCACTTTTGTTTATTGTTTATTTCACTTGCTTTGGCAATGTTAACACGTTTCCCATGCTAATAAAGCCCCTTGAATTGAGAGAGACAGACAGACAGATTCTTGTCTAGGATTGGTGTTGGAGTCAACAGGGCTGGCTGCTGTCCATTATGCTGTTCGTAGAGTCTGTCTGGAGAATCTATACAATCTCTGTAGGACCCAAACAGTCCCTTTGTTCAGTGTACAGTTTCAGCTAACGTTCCAACATTAGTACACACACACACACTCACACATACACACACACCCGCCCGCCCCTCCTACTGCAAACTGTGTCTGGTCACAGATAAGTCTGTAGCGACACACTGAAGAATAGTTCAATTAAAGTCTGCTTTGTCCAGCTGGATTTGCAATTAAAATAAGCTTGGTGGGTGATGCGTTGCGTTACCCCCACACCTCATGAATATGGATAAGGTTTGGCATGCATCCCAAATGGCACATTATTCCCTATATAGTGCACTACTGGCACTACCCTATGGGCCCTGGTCAAAAGTAGTGCATTCCATAGGGACTAGAATGCCATTTGGAACTGGGACACAGACTTGATGAGTCTGCTGCCCTAATTACTGTGATGTGTGTGTGTGCATGTGTGCGTGTGTGTGTATCTACTCCCAGTTACCCTCATCAACCCTCACAGCAGAGGACCCAGACCAGAGCATTTCCTGGTTATGACACTGCAACTATCAGCCATTGTTTCATTTACTTAATGTAATCCTGTAGACATCCACTGGTCAATAAGAGTGAAGCAGATTCGGTCAGCCAAGTGTTCCGTCAGTTCCCATTGGTGGTTAATTGAGTAGATTGCATTGGTATGAGACCAGCCCAGTCCAACTGTCTGGTGTGGAGGACCACTGGAACCTCCTAAATAACCAATCAACTGTCTATTGTACAGCCATAAAGACAGACACTTAGATATAGTTTGTTGTTATATTGGAGGTATAATTAGTTATAGACATGTTTAGGATATTCTTATGGTGAGTGTATTTTCTCTCTCCTGAGTGTACTGTCCAGGGACCGTATTTATCAATCACCTAAGAGTAGGAGTTCTGATTAGGGATCAGTTCTGCCTTTTAGATCACAAAGAATACGATTACATGGACAGGGAAAAAGTACTCCCAACCTGAGACGCTTGATACATCTCCTCTCTATATATACAGTATACTCTCTTCTTTTGGCTGTGTGTCTTTGCAGGTCCTTCTCTCTCTTTTTCTCTCTCCTCTATCCTATCTCTGTCTCTGTCTCTCTCTCTCTCGCTCTCTCTCTTTCTCTCTCTCTCTCCTCTATCCTCTCTATCCTCTCTCTCCTCTCTCTCCTCTCTCTGTTATTTTGGCTGTGTGTGTTTAGTGCAGGTCCTCCCTCTCTCCTCTCTCTCTCCTCTCTCTTCTCTCTCTTCACTCTCTCTCTCCACTCTCTACTTTCTCTCCTATATCCTCTCTCCTATCTACCCTGTCTCTTCTCTCTCCTCTCAGCGAGACTGAAATAGCTGCATTTTGGAGCTGCCTTACTGAACAAAAATGTACCAAAACAACAATACATGGGAAAGTGACAATACATGGGAAAGTGACAATACATGGGAAAGTGACAATACATGGGAAAGTGACAATACAATGGGAAAGTGACAATACATGGGAAAGTGACAATACATGGGAAAGTGACAATACATGGGAAAGTGACAATACATGGGAAAGTGACAATACATGGGAAAGTGACAATACATGGGAAAGTGACAATACATGGGAAAGTGACAATACATGGGAAAGTGACAATACATGGGAAAGTGACAATACAATGGGAAAGTGACAATACAATGGGAAAGTGACAATACATGGGAAAGTGACAATACATGGGAAAGTGACAATACATGGGAAAGTGACAATACATGGGAAAGTGACAATACATGGGAAAGTGACAATACATGGGAAAGTGACAATACAATGGGAAAGTGACAATACAATGGGAAAGTGACAATACATGGGAAAGTGACAATACATGGGAAAGTGACAATACATGGGAAAGTGACAATACAATGGGAAAGTGACAATACATGGGAAAGTGACAATACATGGGAAAGTGACAATACATGGGAAAGTGACAATACATGGGAAAGTGACAATACATGGGAAAGTGACAATACATGGGAAAGTGACAATACATGTGAAAGTGACAATACATGGGAAAGTGACAATACATGGGAAAGTGACAATACATGGGAAAGTGACAATACAATGGGAAAGTGACAATACATGGGAAAGTGACAATACATGGGAAAGTGACAATACATGGGAAAGTGACAATACATGGGAAAGTGACAATACATGGGAAAGTGACAATACATGGGAAAGTGACAATACATGGGAAAGTGACAATACATGGGAAAGTGACAATACAATGGGAAAGTGACAATACATGGGAAAGTGACAATACATGGGAAAGTGACAATACAATGGGAAAGTGACAATACATGGGAAAGTGACAATACATGGGAAAGTGACAATACATGGGAAAGTGACAATACAATGGGAAAGTGACAATACATGGGAAAGTGACAATACAATGGGAAAGTGACAATACATGGGAAAGTGACAATACATGGGAAAGTGACAATACATGGGAAAGTGACAATACATGGGAAAGTGACAATACAATGGGAAAGTGACAATACATGGGAAAGTGACAATACATGGGAAAGTGACAATACATGGGAAAGTGACAATACATGGGAAAGTGACAATACATGGGAAAGTGACAATACATGGGAAAGTGACAATACATGGGAAAGTGACAATACATGGGAAAGTGACAATACATGGGAAAGTGACAATACATGGGAAAGTGACAATACATGGGAAAGTGACAATACATGGGAAAGTGACAATACAATGGGAAAGTGACAATACAATGGGAAAGTGACAATACATGGGAAAGTGACAATACATGGGAAAGTGACAATACATGGGAAAGTGACAATACATGGGAAAGTGACAATACATGGGAAAGTGACAATACATGGGAAAGTGACAATACAATGGGAAAGTGACAATACAATGGGAAAGTGACAATACATGGGAAAGTGACAATACATGGGAAAGTGACAATACATGGGAAAGTGACAATACATGGGAAAGTGACAATACATGGGAAAGTGACAATACATGGGAAAGTGACAATACATGGGAAAGTGACAATACATGGGAAAGTGACAATACATGGGAAAGTGACAATACATGGGAAAGTGACAATACATGGGAAAGTGACAATACATGTGAAAGTGACAATACATGGGAAAGTGACAATACATGGGAAAGTGACAATACATGGGAAAGTGACAATACAATGGGAAAGTGACAATACATGGGAAAGTGACAATACATGGGAAAGTGACAATACATGGGAAAGTGACAATACATGGGAAAGTGACAATACATGGGAAAGTGACAATACATGGGAAAGTGACAATACATGGGAAAGTGACAATACATGGGAAAGTGACAATACAATGGGAAAGTGACAATACATGGGAAAGTGACAATACATGGGAAAGTGACAATACAATGGGAAAGTGACAATACATGGGAAAGTGACAATACATGGGAAAGTGACAATACATGGGAAAGTGACAATACAATGGGAAAGTGACAATACATGGGAAAGTGACAATACAATGGGAAAGTGACAATACATGGGAAAGTGACAATACATGGGAAAGTGACAATACATGGGAAAGTGACAATACATGGGAAAGTGACAATACAATGGGAAAGTGACAATACATGGGAAAGTGACAATACATGGGAAAGTGACAATACATGGGAAAGTGACAATACATGGGAAAGTGACAATACATGGGAAAGTGACAATACATGGGAAAGTGACAATACAATGGGAAAGTGACAATACATGGGAAAGTGACAATACATGGGAAAGTGACAATACATGGGAAAGTGACAATACATGGGAAAGTGACAATACATGGGAAAGTGACAATACATGGGAAAGTGACAATACATGGGAAAGTGACAATACATGGGAAAGTGACAATACAATGGGAAAGTGACAATACAATGGGAAAGTGACAATACATGGGAAAGTGACAATACATGGGAAAGTGACAATACATGGGAAAGTGACAATACAATGGGAAAGTGACAATACATTGGAAAGTGACAATACATGGGAAAGTGACAATACATGGGAAAGTGACAATACATGGGAAAGTGACAATACATGGGAAAGTGACAATACAATGGGAAAGTGACAATACATGGGAAAGTGACAATACATGGGAAAGTGACAATACATGGGAAAGTGACAATACATGGGAAAGTGACAATACATGGGAAAGTGACAATACATGGGAAAGTGACAATACATGGGAAAGTGACAATACATGGGAAAGTGACAATACATGGGAAAGTGACAATACATGGGAAAGTGACAATACATGGGAAAGTGACAATACATGGGAAAGTGACAATACATGGGAAAGTGACAATACATGGGAAAGTGACAATACATGGGAAAGTGACAATACATGGGAAAGTGACAATACAATGGGAAAGTGACAATACATGGGAAAGTGACAATACAATGGGAAATAATACAATATAATACAATGGGAGACAATATATAATATAATACAATGGGAGACAATACATGGGAAAGTGACAATACAATGGGAAAGTGACAATACATGGGAAAGTGACAATACATGGGAAAGTGACAATACATGGGAAAGTGGGAAAGTGATGGGAAATACATGGGAAAGTGACAATACATGGGAAAGTGACAATACATGGGAAAGTGACAATACAATGGGAAAGTGACAATACATGGGAAAGTGACAATACATGGGAAAGTGACAATACAATGGGAAAGTGACAATACAATGGGAAAGTGACAATACATGGGAAAGTGACAATACATGGGAAAGTGACAATACATGGGAAAGTGACAATATATGGGAAAGTGACAATACATGGGAAAGTGACAATACATGGGAAAGTGACAATACATGGGAAAGTGACAATACATGGGAAAGTGACAATACATGCGAAAGTGACAATACATGGGAAAGTGACAATACAATGGGAAAGTGACAATACAATGGGAAAGTGACAATACATGGGAAAGTAACAGTGTATGCTTTATTAGATCAAGCGATTAAAAATATATATATATATATATATATATATATATATATATATATATATATATATATATATATTATATATATATACAGTGCCTTGCGAAAGTATTCGGCCCCCTTGAACTTTGCGACCTTTTGCCACATTTCAGGCTTCAAACATAAAGATATAAAACTGTATTTTTTTGTGAAGAATCAACAACAAGTGGGACACAATCATGAAGTGGAACGACATTTATTGGATATTTCAAACTTTTTTAACAAATCAAAAACTGAAAAATTGGGCGTGCAAAATTATTCAGCCCCTTTACTTTCAGTGCAGCAAACTCTCTCCAGAAGTTCAGTGAGGATCTCTGAATGATCCAATGTTGACCTAAATGACTAATGATGATAAATACAATCCACCTGTGTGTAATCAAATCTCCGTATAAATGCACCTGCACTGTGATAGTCTCAGAGGTCCGTTAAAAGCGCAGAGAGCATCATGAAGAACAAGGAACACACCAGGCAGGTCCGAGATACTGTGGTGAATAAGTTTAAAGCCGGATTTGGATACAAAAAGATTTCCCAAGCTTTAAACATCCCAAGGAGCACTGTGCAAGCGATAATATTGAAATGGAAGGAGTATCAGACCACTGCAAATCTACCAAGACCTGGCCGTCCCTCTAAACTTTCAGCTCATACAAGGAGAAGACTGATCAGAGATGCAGCCAAGAGGCCCATGATCACTCTGGATGAACTGCAGAGATCTACAGCTGAGGTGGGAGACTCTGTCCATAGGACAACAATCAGTCGTATATTGCACAAATCTGGCCTTTATGGAAGAGTGGCAAGAAGAAAGACATTTCTTAAAGATATCCATAAAAAGTGTAGTTTAAAGTTTGCCACAAGCCACCTGGGAGACACACCAAACATGTGGAAGAAGGTGCTCTGGTCAGATGAAACCAAAATTGAACTTTTTGGAAACAATGCAAAACGTTATGTTTGGCGTAAAAGCAACACAGCTCATCACCCTGAACACACCATCCCCACTGTCAAACATGGTGGTGGCAGCATCATGGTTTGGGCCTGCTTTTCTTCAGCAGGGACAGGGAAGATGGTTAAAATTGATGGGAAGATGGATGGAGCCAAATACAGGACCATTCTGGAAGAAAACCTGATGGAGTCTGCAAAAGACCTGAGACTGGGACAGAGATTTGTCTTCCAACAAGACAATGATCCAAAACATAAAGCAAAATCTACAATGGAATGGTTCAAAAATAAACATATCCAGGTGTTAGAATGGACAAGTCAAAGTCCAGACCTGAATCCAATCGAGAATCTGTAGAAAGAACTGAAAACTGCTGTTCACAAATGCTCTCCATCCAACCTCACTGAGCTCGAGCTGTTTTGCAAGGAGGAATGGGGAAAAATGTCCGTCTCTCGATGTGCAAAACTGATAGAGACATACCCCAAGCTACTTACAGCTGTAATCGCAGCAAAAGGTGGCGCTACAAAGTATTAACTTAAGGGGGCTGAATAATTTTGCACGCCCAATTTTTCAGTTTTTGATTTGTTAAAAAAGTTTGAAATATCCAATAAATGTCGTTCCACTTCATGATTGTGTCCCACTTGTGGTTGATTCTTCACAAAAAAATACAGTTTTATATCTTTATGTTTGAAGCCTGAAATGTGGCAAAAGGTCGCAAAGTTCAAGGGGGCCGAATACTTTCGCAAGGCACTGTATGTTACCCCCCTTTTCTCCCCAATCTTGTCTCATCGCTGCAACTCCCCAACAGGCTCGGGAGGTGAATGTCGAGTCATGCGTCCTCTGAAACATAACGCGCCAGACTACACTTCTTAACACCCGCCCACTTAACCTGGAAGCCAGCCGCACCAATGTGTCGGAGGAAACACCGTTCAACTGACGACTGAGGTCAGCCTGCAGGTGCCCGGCCCACCACAAGGAGTCGCTAGAGCGCGATGAGCCAAGTAAAGCCCCCAGGCCAAACCCTCCCCTAACCCGGATAACGCTGGGCCAAACCCTCCCCTAACCCGGATGACGCTGGGCCAATTGTGCACCGCCCCATGGTACTCCCGATCACAGCCGGTTGTGATATAACCTCGAATCCAGGTCTGTAGTGACGCATCTAGCACTGCGATGCAGTGCCTTAGACCGCCTCGCCAGTCAGGAGGCCCATAAAATTGTTTTCTAACTGATATGATGCAGTTTATTGTTATGACATGAAATAACAGAATTGCATGAAAATCTCCATTATTTTGGTGGGGCCTCGTCCCACCTGCCCTACGTAGGGCATTGCCACTGTGTGTGTGTGAAGTGCAGGTCTCCTCTCTGTACCCATTGTGGTTGATTAGTATGCCAATCAGGCAGTCCGGTGGGTGTCTGGGAAGAGAAGGGCCTCTCGTCCTTACTGATGGCAGAGAGGAGACATCTGATGGGGAGGTAATAGAGAGAGTCAGGGCCCTGTCAACATGGAGCTATTCATAGAGGAAAACACACACTATCACACACACAGTAGGAAACAGGTTCCACTTCCTGTTTGAGTATGCCAGTGAGCTTCCCTCAGGTACTGACACTGTTGGGTTATTCACCAGAAGATCTATTCACCCAGATATGATCACTTATGGAAATGAGATGTGAAGTCACTCAAAAGTCCCGTGAACACTTTGTAATGTGTATGGAACAGTTTGTAATGTGTAGGGAACGGTTTGTAATGTGTAGGGAACGGTTTGTAATGTGTAGGGAACGGTTTGTAATGTGTAGGGAACAGTTTGTAATGTGTAGGGAACAGTTTGTAATGTGTAGGGAACGGTTTGTAATGTGTAGGGAACGGTTTGTAATGTGTAGGGAACGGTTTGTAATGTGTAGGGAACGGTTTGTAATTTGTAGGGAACGGTTTGTAATGTGTAGGGAACGGTTTGTAATGTGTAGGGAACGGTTTGTAATGTGTAGGGAACAGTTTGTAATGTGTAGGGAACAGTTTGTAATGTGTAGGGAACGGTTTGTAATGTGTTGGGAACGGTTTGTAATGTGTAGGGAACGGTTTGTAATGTGTAGGGAACGGTTTGTAATGTGTAGGGAACGGTTTGTAATGTGTAGGGAACGGTTTGTAATGTGTAGGGAATGGTTTGTAATGTGAAGGGAATGGTTTGTAATGTGTAGGGAACGGTTTGTAATGTGTTGTGAATGGTTTGTAATGTGTAGGGAACGGTTTGTAATGTGTAGGGAACGGTTTGTAATGTGTAGGGAACGGTTTGTAATGTGTAGGGAACGGTTTGTAATGTGTAGGGAACGGTTTGTAATGTGTAGGGAACGGTTTGTAATGTGTAGGGAACGGTTTGTAATGTGTTGGGAACGGATTGTAATGTGTAGGGAACGGTTTGTAATGTGTAGGGAACGGTTTGTAATGTGTTGTGAACGGTTTGTAATGTGTAGGGAACGGTTTGTAATGTGTAGGGAACGGTTTGTAATGTGTAGGGAACGGTTTGTAATGTGTTGGGAACGGATTGTAATGTGTAGGGAACGGTTTGTAATGTGTAGGGAACGGTTTGTAATGTGTTGTGAACGGTTTGTAATGTGTTGGGAACGGTTTGTAATGTGTAGGGAACGGTTTGTAATGTGTAGGGAACGGTTTGTAATGTGTAGGGAACAGCTTGTAATGTGTAGGGAACGGTTTGTAATGTGTAGGGAACGGTTTGTAATGTGTAGGGAATGGTTTGTAATGTGTAGGGAACGGTTTGTAATGTGTAGGGAACAGTTTGTAATGTGTAGGGAACGGATTGTAATGTGTAGGGAACGGTTTGTAATGTGTAGGGAACGGTTTGTAATGTGTAGGGAATGGTTTGTAATGTGTAGGGAACGGTTTGTAATGTGTAGGGAATGGTTTGTAATGTGTAGGGAACGGATTGTAATGTGTAGGGAACGGTTTGTAATGTGTAGGGAACGGTTTGTAAATGGTGTACTGGTGCACACCCAGTACATATCGGGCCGGTTTCCCAAGCAGCTGAAGGCTGGCCCAGGTCTGGACTTCAATGGAGATTCTCCATTGAAGTCATTTTTAGTCCAGGACCAGGCTTAATCTGTGTCTGGGAAAGCAGCCTATAGTGTATAAGAGAGCATTTAGATTAGCCACAGATATTAGAGAGGATGTTCTGATCTGTTTCTGTATCATTTGTATATTGTAAACACAATTTATTGAGTGACATTATAATGAATTATGGAAATATCAGCTCAACGCAGGCTTTTATTTAAAACCCATTAGGTTTGTTTTGTCTGTCTCTTTATCTGTCTCTCTCTCCCTCTCTCCCTCTCTCTCTCTCTCCCTCTCTCCCTCTCTCTCTCTCCCTCTCTCCCTCTCTCTGTTTCTCTCTCTCTCTCGCTCTCTCTCTCTCTCTCTCTCTCGCTCTCTCTCCCTCTCTCTCTCTGTTTCTCTCTCTCTCCCTCCCTCTCTCCCTCTCTCTCTCTCTCCCTCTTGTCCCTCTCTCCCTCTCTCTCTCTCTCTCTCTCAATCCCCCTCTCTCTCTCTTTCTCTCTCTCTCTCTCTCTCTCTCTGTTCAATACAGCTGAGGGACAACATTACACAGTCATGGAAACAGAGTGGTTGCCTGGGTAACACACCACTTACTGTATTTACCCTGGCCCAGCTCCTTCCATTAGAGATGTGTGTGTGTGTGTGTGTGTGTGTGTGTGTGTGTACTGTATGTGCATGCTAGCGTACATGTGTGTTGTGTTTGTTCTAGGCAGTGGTACAGGGTGGCTTTCTGTCAGTACATACTGTAGCTAGAGGAACAGATGGACACTTCTCTGCCAGTACATACTGTAGCTAGGGGAACAGATGGACACTTTACTGTCAGTACATACTGTAGCTAGAGGAACAGATGGACACTTCTCTGTCAGTACATACTGTAGCTAGAGGAACAGATGGACACTTCTCTGTCAGTACATACTGTAGCCAGAGGAACAGATGGACACTTCTCTGTCAGTACATACTGTAGCCAGAGGAACAGATGGACTGTTCTCTCTGCTTGACTCCATATCACCATCATTATCACAACCTCCTCCTCACTCCTCCACACTACTCCTCCCTCCTCCACACTCCTCCCTCCCCCACACTCCTCCCTCCTCCACACCTCCCTCCTACACACTCCTCCCTCCTCCACACTCCTCCCTCCTCCTCCACACTCCTCCTCCCTCCTCCACATTCCTCCCTCCTCCACATTCCTCCCTCCTCCTCCACACTCCTCCCTCCTCCTCCACACTCCTCCTCCCTCCTCCACACACCTCCTTTCTCCTCCACACTCCTCCTTTCTCCTCCACACTCCTCCTTTCTCCTCCACACTCCTCCTCCCTCCTCCACACTCCTCCTTTCTCCTCCACACTCATCCTTTCTCCTCCACACTCCAGCCTCCCTCCTCCACACTCCTCCTTCCTCCTCCACACTCCTCCTTTCTCCTCCACACTCCTCCCTCCTCCACACTCCTCCCTCCCCCTCCACATTCCTCCCTCCTCCACACTCCTCCCTCCTCCTCCACAGTCCTCCTCCCTCCTCCACAGTCCTCCTCACTCCTCCACAGTCCTCCTCCCTCCTCCACACTCCTCCTCCCTCCTCCACACTCCTCCTTTCTGCTCCACACTCCTCCTCCCTCCTCCACACTCTTCCTCCACACTCCTCCTCCCTCTTCCACACCCCTCCTCCCTCCTCCACACTCCACACTCCTCCTCCCTCCTCCACACTCCACACTCCTCCTCCCTCCTCCACACTCCTCCTCCCTCCTCCACACTCCTCCTCCCTCCTCCACACTCCTCCACACTCCTCCTCCCTCCTCCACACTCCTCCTCCCTCCTCCACACTCCTCCTCCCTCCTCCACACTCCTCCCTCCTCTCCCTCCTCCACACTCCTCCTCTCTCCTCCACATTCCTCCTCCCTCCTCCACACTCCACACTCCTCCTCCCTCCTCCACACTCCTCCTCTCTCCTCCACACTCCTCCTCCCTTCTCCACACTCCACACTCCTCCTCCCTCCTCCACACTCCTCCTCCCTCCTCCACACTCCTCCTCTCTCCTCCACACTCCTTCTCCCTCCTCCACACTCCTCCTCCCTCCTCCACACTCCTCCACACTCCTCCTCTCTCCTCCACACTCCTCCTCCCTCCTCCACACTCCTCCTCTCTCCTCCACACTCCTCCTTCCTCCTCCACACTCCTCCTCTCTCCTCCACACTCCTCCTCCCTTCTCCACACTCCACACTCCTCCTCCCTCCTCCACACTCCTCCTCCCTCCTCCACACTCCTCCACACTCCTCCTCTCTCCTCCACACTCCTCCTCCCTCCTCCACACTCCTCCTCCCTCCTCCACACTCCTCCTCCCTCCTCCACACTCCTCCCTCCTCCTCCCTCCTCCACACTCCTCCTCTCTCCTCCACATTCCTCCTCCCTCCTCCACACTCCACACTCCTCCTCCCTCCTCCACACTCCTCCTCTCTCCTCCACACTCCTCCTCCCTCCTCCACACTCCTCCTCCCTCCTCCTCCCTCCTCCACACTCCTCCACACTCCTCCACACTCCTCCTCCCTCCTCCACACTCCTCCCTCCTCCTCCCTCCTCCACACTCCTCCTCTCTCCTCTACATTCCTCCTCCCTCCTCCACACTCCACACTCCTCCTCCCTCCTCCACACTCCTCCTCTCTCCTCCACACTCCTCCTCCCTCCTCCACACTCCTCCTCCCTCCTCCTCCCTCCTCCACACTCCTCCACACTCCTCCACACTCCTCCTCTCTCCTCCACACTCCTCCTTCCTCCTCCACACTCCTCCTCTCTCCTCCACACTCCTCCTCCACACTCCTCCCTCCTCCACATTCCTCCTCCCTCCTCCACACTCCACACTCCTCCTCCCTCCTCCACACTCCTCCTCTCTCCTCCACACTCCTCCTCCCTCCTCCACACTCCTCCTCCCTCCTCCACACTCCTCCACACTCCTCCACACTCCTCCTCTCTCCTCCACACTCCTCCTTCCTCCTCCACACTCCTCCTCTCTCCTCCACACTCCTCCTCCACACTCCTCCCTCCTCCATACTCCTCCTCCCTCCTCCATACTCCTCCTCCCTCCTCCCAGCTCCCACCCCTTCTATGTACACTTACATGTATATTCTATAGTATCTTGATAGGATGCTGATCCTTTCTCCTCCATACTCCTCCTCCCTCCTCCATACTCCTCCTCCACACTCCTCCTCCCTCCTCCACACTCCTCCTCCACACTCCTCCCTCCTCCATACTCCTCCTCCCTCCTCCACACTCCACACTCCTCCTCCCTCCTCCACACTCCTCCTCCCTCCTCCATACTCCTCCTCCCTCCTCCCAGCTCCCACCCCTTCTATGTACACTTACATGTATATTCTATAGTATCTTGATAGGATGCTGATCCTTCCTCCTCCTCCCTCCTCCACACTCCTCCTCTCTCCTCCACACTCCTCCTCCCTCCTCCACACTCCTCCTCCCTCCTCCACACTCCTCCTCTCTCCTCCACACTCCTCCTCCCTCCTCCACACTCCTCCTCTCTCCTCCACACTCCTCCTTCCTCCTCCACACTCCTCCTCTCTCCTCCACACTCCTCCTCCCTTCTCCACACTCCACACTCCTCCTCCCTCCTCCACACTCCTCCTCCCTCCTCCACACTCCTCCACACTCCTCCTCTCTCCTCCACACTCCTCCTCCCTCCTCCACACTCCTCCTCCCTCCTCCACACTCCTCCTCCCTCCTCCACACTCCTCCCTCCTCCTCCCTCCTCCACACTCCTCCTCTCTCCTCCACATTCCTCCTCCCTCCTCCACACTCCACACTCCTCCTCCCTCCTCCACACTCCTCCTCTCTCCTCCACACTCCTCCTCCCTCCTCCACACTCCTCCTCCCTCCTCCTCCCTCCTCCACACTCCTCCACACTCCTCCACACTCCTCCACACTCCTCCTCTCTCCTCCACACTCCTCCTTCCTCCTCCACACTCCTCCTCTCTCCTCCACACTCCTCCTCCACACTCCTCCCTCCTCCACATTCCTCCTCCCTCCTCCACACTCCACACTCCTCCTCCCTCCTCCACACTCCTCCTCCCTCCTCCACACTCCTCCTCCCTCCTCCACACTCCTCCTCCCTCCTCCACACTCCTCCACACTCCTCCACACTCCTCCTCTCTCCTCCACACTCCTCCTTCCTCCTCCACACTCCTCCTCTCTCCTCCACACTCCTCCTCCACACTCCTCCCTCCTCCATACTCCTCCTCCCTCCTCCATACTCCTCCTCCCTCCTCCCAGCTCCCACCCCTTCTATGTACACTTACATGTATATTCTATAGTATCTTGATAGGATGCTGATCCTTTCTCCTCCATACTCCTCCTCCCTCCTCCATACTCCTCCTCCACACTCCTCCTCCCTCCTCCACACTCCTCCTCCACACTCCTCCCTCCTCCATACTCCTCCTCCCTCCTCCACACTCCTCCTCCCTCCTCCACACTCCTCCTCCCTCCTCCATACTCCTCCTCCCTCCTCCCAGCTCCCACCCCTTCTATGTACACTTACATGTATATTCTATAGTATCTTGATAGGATGCTGATCCTTTATCAGATAAATGATTGTTTGAACACCAACAGAACTACTTGTTGTGAAAGCACCTGTCTCTCATCTACGGCTGCTTAAACACCACACCAGTAGAAATACACTTTTTCAAACTGAAAGACGATGGCCAGAGCTTACTCATGATGTTGCATAACCATTTAAATCAATAAATCATTGTTATAGTTAAAGTATGATATATTTGGGTTTAAGATGTCAAAACCGAACTGTGCACTTCAGACAAAACTGTGTGAATGCAGTGTCTTTTCCTATTGTGACATGCTAATTATTTTCAGCCTACGTTTCGTTTCAGGATTTACACAATCCTAGTTCACATTTTTCCAGATTAGATTGTAATCTGTCTCTATTCTTGTGTATTTTATTCCAGATTACGACCTGTCCAAATTGAGGGACTTCATGGACCAACAAGTGGACTCCTACATTGACAAGGGCATCATTGAGAAGGGTGAGGGAGAGACCATCAAGAGGATCTACGGCAGCCTGTAACCTTCAACCAACCTTAAAATAACCAACAACCAACCTTCAAACACCTACGACCAACCTTCAAAAAACCCACTGGAAATGTATGACGATTGATAAACCTATAAATAGGGCCTAGAGTTGTTCCTGTTCTGGAAACATGGTTTGGAAAAACTCCTGGCTTTACGACTCACTCACAATGAGCAGAATCCAAACTTGACATGATGATCCCTGAAAGTAACTGACTGATGTTGGTGTGAATTCTTACCTTGATGTCAGTGGGAGTTTGGTGTGAATTCTTACCTTGGTGTCAGTGGGAGTTTGGTGTGAAAGTTTGAGTAAAGTGAGTGGATCTCAGGTTAGGATTCGGCCTCTATGAGAGGAAAGGTATGACCTTTATGTATTAAAAATAAACAATTTAGGCAAAAACATATTGTATTTGACATTTCCAGAAAGCTGGAATGCAATAATGGTAATAATATCACTGAAAGTATATATTCAACTATACTGCTAGAAAACAATCAGCAATAGTCCGATGTCACTGAATGGCACTGACTCGATTGGGAAATTCAATAGTTATTCTGTCAAATCAATTGACTGACTGATCTACTTACTAGATGACAGCTTTGACTACCTTGAGGAGTGAAATGTTGACCTACTGAGGGGGAATGAGTGTTCAACCATCCCAATGGACACACACTGGTTGACTCAACGTTGTTTCCACGTCATTACGTTGAACCAATTTGGAATAGACGTTGAATTGATGTCTTTGCCTAGTGGAAAGGTTGTGTCCCAAATGGCATACTATTCCCTATTTAGTGCATTATTTTTGACAAGGCCCCATAGGGCTCTGGTTAAAAATAGTGCACTATATAGGAAGTAGGGTGCCATTTGGCACAGAGATAGGTCTGATAGTAGAGTTCCAACTTTAGCTTTCTCATCAATTGCAGGTAATATGTATGTCTTTGCAATAGACTTTTGCAACAAGTACACATATATCTAAATGTATTCATTCTATGTAATCTGTCCTATCATATTCTAATTCTTATTTTTTCAATCCAGCATCAATGTAAGATCTATTGTATTAAGGCTTTTAACTCAACCAAAAACAGCTGTGTTGTCCAGTATCATTTCAGCCCTGTATGTCCATCCTCTCCTCTTTGTTCTGGGGTAACTCCTTTGGGGCCCTCCAGGGGGCCCTGTTTGTGTCATTTCCCTCTATCTGATTTCTGCAAAATGGGTAGTAGTGGGAAGTTGCCTCTAGATGCTGATCGTGGATCAGGTGTACATTTTCCCCACTAATGGTAAAGGTTAGGATTGTGGGAGGACAAGCTGATCCTAGATCTGTCCCCAGCTTCAATATGTCTGAGTATATTCAACATGTATACTACCACTCTAGACACAAAATTAAGTATTTTTAAATGTAAATATTTGTGATGTTTTTTCCAAAAATGTAAAAGCAATTAAAACATTGCCTTTCTTAATGTGTAGTTGACTCCGATAAAGAGAATATCAAAGGCTTCATCCCAAATGGCACCCTATTCCCTATAAAGTGCACGACTTCTGACCAGAGCCTTATGGGCCTTAATATGTAATAGGGTGCTATTTGGGATGCAAACTTTGTGTGAGACAATGTAGTTCCTCATGTTGCTACCTGACATTAAGAGGCAGGGTTTTCAGCCAATATGGTTATTGATGGAGAGAGAGCTGATGCTACTAGAAGATATCAAGAAGAAAGGCATAACTTTCTTAATATTGAGTCACATTCCAGATGATTCCCCGTATAGTTACATCTATCCTCTCTGATCCTATGGAAACACATAAAGCTGTTCAACTCTTCTTTCTTGAAACATTCAACTATCAGAGGGGTGGGTAGCCTCAGAGGCCCAGGCTTCCCACCTTATCGTCCAGTCAACAAGATGAGATTTGGAAGGATGCCACGAGACTAGAGGAGCGGAACTCAGTAAGATGTACAACAACATTTATCATCAACAAAAACAAGTAGGCAACCAAGAGAAGTCTGTTTTAAAGTTGCATTTATTCATCCTCAAATCAAGAAAAAAAAAGCACATTAAATCTCAGCCATGGTTTAATTTGTACAGTATTTCACACACTTAAAAACAACAGCACATTCACACTTCAAAAAGAGCTTTCCCTTTTATGTCACCAATGAATGCTTCAAAACAGGTAAACAAAACACCACCACCCCTCCCATCCACAGCTCCACCACCCCTCCCATCCACAGCTCCACCACCCCTCCCATCCACAGCTCCACCACCCCTCCCATCCACAGCTCCACCACCCCTCCCATCCACAGCTCCACCACCCCTCCCATCCACAGCTCCACCACCCCTCCCATCCATCCACAGCTCCACCACCCCTCCCATCCATCCACAGCTTCTGGTTGAGAATTCAGTCGAGGGATACATCCAAAATGGTACCCTATTCCCTATGTTATACACTACTCTTGACCAAAACCGTACGGGCCCTGGTCAAAAGTAGTGAACCCTACGGGCCCTGGTCAAAAGTAGTGAACCCTACGGGCCCTGGTCAAAAGTAGTGAACCCTATGGGCCCTGGTCAAAAGTAGTGAACCCTACGGGCCCTGGTCAAAAGTAGTGAACCCTACGGGCCCTGGTCAAAAGTAGTGCACTACATAGGGAATAGGGAGCCATTTGGGATGCACACAATATGGGGTATAAATAGGCTGCCATTATGGAAGCAGCCTAGTTTCAAACACTGAGGAGGAGGAGCAGAGGAGGAGGAGGAGGAGGAAGAGAGGAGGAGGAGGAGGAAAAGAGGAGGAGAGGAGGAAGAAGAGAGGAGAGGAGGAGGAGGAAGAGAAGGAGGAGGAGGAAAAGAGGAGGAAGACAGGAGGAGGAGGAGGAAGAGGAGGTAATACTGGAGGCTTCTCCATCCATCTGGTGGACTGATGCTATTCTAGGAGGGATTGGATCATCAGAGTTAGGGTAAAAGCCAGTATCGAACTAATCGCCCAAACACACACACCTGTGTGTTTCCTGTGTATGCATGTGTGTGTGTGGTATACACAGACCAGAGAGTTATTCTGTACAGCAGCAGCATGTAGACTTGTAGTGAGTGGATGAGCGTCATAGTAACAGACTACCTGCTGTTCAGATAATTGACAGCAGTTGAACAGTACAAAACCAGAAGAATACTAATAATAAAACGTATGATAATGACACTAATATTAAAAAGGCAAAGGATGAATCCTCAGTTGAAACACTTAGACATGACAGTGTGATGGTTTGGTAAAAGAGATACAGGAAGGGAAAGGTAGGAAGGATTGATGGGTGGATGGGTGTTAATCAGGGCTTCAGGTAAACGACTGTGTCCTTTAGATCTCCTGGTATGATGAAACAGGAAGTGTGTATTCCTCTTCACTGTCCCTGTGAACAAACAGAACACACACGTTAGCACACACACATCAACACACTTAAACTGGACTGACCACATGCAGACTTTCCGCATCTCATCCACACTCACGCCCACAGATATACACTCCTCCACACTCACACCAACTCATCCACAGATATAAACTCATCCACACACAGATATACACTCATCCCCACACACACGCACGCGTGCACGCACGCAGGCAGGGTAGCCTAGTAGTTAGAGCGTTGGACTAATAACCGGAAGGTTGCAAGTTCGAATCCCCGAGCTGACAAGGTACAAATCTGTCGTTCTGCCCCTGAACAGGCAGTTAACCCTCTGTTCCTAGGCCATCATTGAAAATAAGAATTTGTTCTTTTAACTGACTTGCCTCTAAAAAAATTAAAAAATATCCATAATTGCCTTGTTCAGGGGCAGAACGACAGATTTTCACCTTGTCGGCTCGGGGGATCCAATCTTGCAACCCTACAGTTAACTAGTCCAACGCAATAACGACCTGCCTCTCTCTCGTTGCACTCCACAAGGAGACTGCCTGTTACGCGAATGCAGTAAGCCAAGGTAAGTTGCTAGCTAGCATTAAACTTATCTTATTAAAAACAATCATAATCACTAGTTAACTACACATGGTTGATGATATTACCAGCGTGTCCTGCGTTGCATATAATCTGACTGAGCAAACAAGCATACAAGTATCTAAGTATCTGACTGAGCGGTGGTAGGCAGAAGCAGGCGCGTAAACATTCATTCAAACAGCACTTTCGTGAGTTTTGCCAGAAGCTCTTCGTTGTGTGTCAAGCATTGCGCTGTTTATGACTTCTGTTTATGACTCTCTATCAACTCCCGAGATGAGGCTGGTGTAACCGAAGTGAAATGGCTAGCTAGTTAGCGTCCGCTAATAGTGTTTCAAACGTCACTCGATCGGAGCCTTGGGGTGGTTGTTTCCCTTGCTCCGCATGGGTAACGCTGCTTCGATGTGGTGGCTGTTGTCGTTGTGTTGCTGGTTCGAGCCCAGGGAGGAGCAAGGAGAGGGACAGAAGCTATACTGTTACACTGGCAATACTAAAGTGCCTATAAGAACATCCAATAGTCAAAGGTTAATGAAATACAAATGGTATAGAGGGAAATAGTCCTATAATTCCTATAATAACTACAACCTAAAACTTCTTACCTGGGAATATTGAAGACTCATGTTTAAAGGAACCACCAACTTTCATATGTTCTCATGTTCTGAGCAAGGAACTGAAACGTTACCTTTTTTACATAGCACATATTGCACTTTTACTTTCTTCTCCAACACTTTGTTTTTGCATTATTTAAACCAAATTGAACATGTTTCATTATTTACTTGAGGCTAAATTGATTTTATTGATGTATTATATTAAGTTAAAATAAGTGTTCATTCAGTATTGTTGTAATTGTCATTATTACAACAACAACAAAAATTGTCAGATTCTCTCCATCACTCCTTAGCCCCTTCCATCTTCTCTCCATCACTCCTTAGCCCCTTCCATCTTCTCTCCATCACTCCTTAGCCCCTTCCATCTTCTCTCCATCACTCCTTAGCCCCTTCCATCTTCTCTCCATCACTCCTTAGCCCCTTCCATCTTCTCTCCATCACTCCTTAGCCCCTTCCATCTTCTCTCCATCACTCCTTAGCCCCTTCCATCTTCTCTCCATCACTCCTTAGCCCCTTCCATCTTCTCTCCATCACTCCTTAGCGCCTTCCATCTTCTCTCCATCACTCCGTACCACCTTCCATCTTCTCTCCATCACTCCTTAGCCCCTTCCATCTTCTCTCCATCACTCCTTAGCCCCTTCCATCTTCTCTCCATCACTCCTTAGCCCCTTCCATCTTCTCTCCATCACTCCTTAGCCCCTTCCATCTTCTCTCCATCACTCCTTAGCCCCTTCCATCTTCTCTCCATCACTCCTTAGCCCCTTCCATCTTCTCTCCATCACTCCATACCACCTTCCATCTTCTCTCCATCACTCCTTAGCCCCTTCCATCTTCTCTCCATCACTCCATACCACCTTCCATCTTCTCTCCATCACTCCTTAGCCCCTTCCATCTTCTCTCCATCACTCCTTAGCCCCTTCCATCTTCTCTCCATCACTCCTTAGCCCCTTCCATCTTCTCTCCATCACTCCATACCACCTTCCATCTTCTCTCCATCACTCCTTAGCCCCTTACATCTTCTCTCCATCACTCCTTAGCCCCTTCCATCTTCTCTCCATCACTCCTTAGCCCCTTACATCTTCTCTCCATCACTCCTTACCACCTTCCATCTTCTCTCCATCACTCCTTAGCCCCTTCCATCTTCTCTCCATCACTCCGTACCACCTTCCATCTTCTCTCCATCACTCCTTAGCCCCTTCCATCTTCTCTCCATCACTCCTTAGCCCCTTCCATCTTCTCTCCATCACTCCTTAGCCCCTTCCATCTTCTCTCCATCACTCCATACCACCTTCCATCTTCTCTCCATCACTCCTTAGCCCCTTACATCTTCTCTCCATCACTCCTTAGCCCCTTCCATCTTCTCTCCATCACTCCTTAGCCCCTTCCATCTTCTCTCCATCACTCCTTACCACCTTCTCTCCATCACTCCTTACCACCTTCCATCTTCTCTCCATCACTCCTTAGCCCCTTCCATCTTCTCTCCATCACTCCTTAGCCCCTTCCATCTTCTCTCTATCACTCCTTAGCACCTCCCATCTTCTCTCCCTTCTTTCTGCCAAACATACATCCTTTTTTCTTCCTGGCTTTCTTTCCTCTCCTTCTTCATTTAGTCCTTGCTTCCCTGATACACACTCCGACGCCTTCTCCTCCTCTCTCTTTCCTGGCAGATCTATAATTAGCTGATAGATCAGTCTGCAGAGGGTTGAGGCCTCCTATGTGACCTAATAGGGATGCATCTCAATAGTCTACAGTACAGCTTGGACCATAAACCCCAAATTACCAACACAGACATTTCTAACTCATACCCAAGCAATTTTCCCCCTAGACTGTTTTCAGATAAATGGACAGGGAGGAGAGGTGGAGAGGAAAGAGAGGTGGAGAGGAAAGAGAGATGGAGGTGAAAGAGAGATGAGAGGAAAGAGAGATGGAGAGGAAAGAGAGGTGGAGAGGAAAGAGAGGTGGAGAGGAAAGAGAGGTGGAGAGGAAAGAGAGGTGGAGAGGAAAGAGAGATGAGAGGAAAGAGATGAGAGGAAAGAGAGGTGGAGGTGAAAGAGAGGTGGAGAGGAAAGAGAGACAGAGAGGAAAGAGAGACGAAGAGGAAAGAGAGACGAAGAGGAAAGAGAGGTGGAGAGGAAAGAGAGTTGGAGGTGAAAGAGAGGTGGAGAGGAAAGAGAGGTGGAGAGGAAAGAGAGGTGGAGGTGGAGGTGAAAGAGAGGTGGGGTGAAAGAGAGGTGGAGAGGAAAGAGAGTGGACAGGAAGGAGAGGTCGAGGTGAAAGAGGTCGAGTTGAAAGAGAGGTCGAGGTGAAAGAGGTGGAGAGGAAAGAGAGGTGGAGAGGAAGGAGAGGTAGAGATGAAAGAGGTGGACAGGAAGGAGAGGTAGACAGGAAGGAGAGAGGGACAGGAAGGAGAGGTGGCGATGAAGGAGAGGTAGAAAGGAAAGAGGTAGACAGGTAAGAGGTGGACAGGAAGGAGAGGTGGAGATGAAGGAGAGGTAGACAGGAAAGAGGTAGACAGGTAAGAGGTGGACAGGAAGGAGAGGTGGAGAGGAAGGAGAGGTGGAGAGGAAGGAGAGGTGGAGGTGAAAGAGAGGTGGGGGTGAAAGAGAGGTGGGGGTGAAAGAGAGGTGGAGAGGAAAGAGAGGTGGAGAGGAAAGAGAGGTGGAGGTGAAAGAGAGGTGAAGGTGAAAGAGAGGTGGGGGTGAAAGAGAGGTGGGGGTGAAAGAGAGGTGGGGGTGAAAGAGAGGTGGGGGTGAAAGAGAGGTGGGGGTGAAAGAGAGGTGGAGGTGAAAGAGAGGTGGAGGTGAAAGAGAGGTGGAGAGGAAAGAGAGGTGGGGGTGAAAGAGAGGTGGGGGTGAAAGAGAGGTGGGGGTGAAAGAGGTGGGGGTGAAAGAGAGGTGGAGGTGAAAGAGAGATGGAGGTGAAAGAGGAGGTGGAGATGAAAGAGGAGGTGGAGATGAAAGAGAGTGGACAGGAAGGAGAGGTCGAGGTGAAAGAGGTCGAGTTGAAAGAGAGGTCGAGGTGAAAGAGGTGGAGAGGAAAGAGAGGTGGAGAGGAAGGAGAGGTAGAGATGAAAGAGGTGGACAGGAAGGAGAGGTAGACAGGAAGGAGAGAGGGACAGGAAGGAGAGGTGGCGATGAAGGAGAGGTAGACAGGAAAGAGGTAGACAGGTAAGAGGTGGACAGGAAGGAGAGGTAGACAGGAAAGAGGTAGACAGGAAAGAGAGGTAGACAGGAAGGAGAGGTGGACAGGAAGGAGGTAGACTGGAAGGAGAGGTGGAGAGGAAGGAGAGGTGGAGAGGAAGGAGAGGTAGACAGGAAGGAGAGGTAGACAGGAAGGAGAGGTAGACAGGAAGGAGAGGTAGACAGGAAGGAGAGGTAGACAGGAAGGAGAGGTGGACAGGAAGGAGAGGTGGACAGGAAGGAGAGCGGGACAGGAAGGAGAGGTAGACAGGAAAGAGGTAGACAGGAAAGAGGTGGACAGGAAGGAGAGGTGGTGAGGAAGGAGAGGTAGACAGGAAAGAGGTAGACAGGAAGGAGAGATGGAGATGATGGAGAGGTGGACAGGAAGGAGCGGTAGACAGGAAAGAGGTAGACAGGAAGGAGAGGTGGAGATGATGGAGAGGTGGACAGGAAGGAGTGGTAGACAGGAAAGAGGTAGACAGGAAGGAGAGGTGGAGATAAAAGAGAGGTGGAGACGAAGGAGAGATGGACAGGAAGGAGAGGTGGACAGGAAAGAGGTAGACAGGAAAGAGAGGTGGAGATGATGGAGAGGTGGACAGGAAGGAGCGGTAGACAGGAAAGAGGTAGACAGGAAGGAGAGGTGGAGATGAAGGATGTGGACAGGAAGGAGCGATGGACAGGAAGGAGAGGTGGAGATGAAGGATGTGGACAGGAAGAAGTGATGGACAGGAAGGAGAGGTGGAGATGAAGGATGTGGACAGGAAGAAGTGATGGACAGGAAGGAGAGGTGGAGATGAAGGAGAGGTGGACAGGAAGGAGTGATGGACAGGAAGGAGAGATGGAGATGAAGGAGAGGTGGACAGGAAGGAGAGGTGGAGATGAAGGAAAGGTGGACAGGAAGGAGTGATGGACAGGAAGGAGAGGTGGAGATGAAGGAGAGGTGGACAGGAAGGAGTGATGGACAGGAAGGAGTGATGGACAGGAAGGAGAGATGGACAGGAAGGAGAGGTGGACAGGAAGGAGATGTGGAGATGAAGGAGAGGTGGACAGGAAGGAGTGATGTACAGGAAGGAGAGGTGGAGATGAAGGAGAGGTGGACAGGAAGGAGTGATGGACAGGAAGGAGTGATGGACAGGAAGGAGAGGTGGAGATGAAGGAGAGGTGGACAGGAAGGAGTGATGGACAGGAAGGAGAGGTGGAGATGAAGGAGAGGTGGACAGGAAGGAGTGATGGACAGGAAGGAGTGATGGACAGGAAGGAGAGATGGAGATGAAGGAGAGGTGGACAGGAAGGAGTGATGGACAGGAAGGAGAGGTGGAGATGAAGGAGAGGTGGACAGGAAGGAGTGATGGACAGGAAGGAGAGATGGACAGGAAGGAGAGGTGGAGATGAAGGAGTGATGGACAGGAAGGAGTGATGGACAGGAAGGAGAGGTAGAGATGAAGGAGAGGTGGAGGTGACAAGGAGAGGAAGCTTCTTTCACCGTAACCATTAGATATTAGTGATTAGGTCAGCCTGCTGCTGTGTCCTGAGCACCATACTGCTCCCAGAGCATTGTTCATCCATTATTCAGACTCCCTCAGGCACCACGGCAACCCACAATCCAATTAGACCAGCAGGTGTGTGTGTCTCAGAGTGACAGCACAGACTGCCTGTTAACAACTATAACTGTACTCAGCTGCAGAACATCTAACCCAGTTTCCACTACCAAGTCTCAGATCATGTAAAGCTTGCTTTACTCCATAGCTTCAAAACTATATTAAAACTAGATTTCTCCTTCATCCATAGCTCTGTATGAAACATTTTGAGAGTGGTTACATTTCTCCAGCCGCATCCCTCAACTGTTAACCAAAACAAGTGTCAGGGTGACGGCTTGTTGTTTTCTAATCCCAGATTGCCCGTTTAAACCAGTTTCACTTCAAGGAAACCATGACATTTCCTCTAAATCCTGTAACATAGCTGTTAAACCACAGAGCACTGAACCATAATGCTGCCCAGCTGTAGGTTGATCAGGTTATGGTCTCCTCAGAGACCTGGGGCCGTAGGTATCGGCCCTCCGGGGCCGTAGGTATCGGCCCTCCGGGGCCGTAGGTATCGGCCCTCCGGGGCAGTAGGTATCGACCCTCCGGGGCAGTAGGTATCGACCCTCCGGGGCAGTAGGTATCGACCCTCCGGGGCAGTAGGTATCGACCCTCCGGGGCAGTAGGTATCGACCCCCAGGGGCCGTAGGTATCGACCCCCCGGGGCCGTAGGTATCAACCCCCCGGGGCCGTAGGTATCAACCCCCCGGGGCCGTAGGTATCAACCCTCCGGGGCCGTAGGTATCAACCCTCCGGGGCCGTAGGTATCAACCCTCCGGGGCCGTAGGTATCAACCCTCCGGGGCCGTAGGTATCAACCCTCTGGGGCCGTAGGTATCAACCCTCTGGGGCCGTAGGTATCAGTTCTCAGAGTAGGCATAGTGCTATAGGGTCAGTTCCCCTTGACAGGCAATCTAAAGGCGTCCACATACATAGGTTGGGTTTGCTCCTAGCAGAACTCAGCTAGGCCAAGTGAACGTCTGTTCTTGCATACTCCCTTAAAATACCTTCGCTTTAAAAACAAGAAAAGCATCAATATTACCATTTGTCCCTCTTGAGACGCTGTAGCAGCAAGTACACACACTGTAGCAGCAAGTACACTTCCTCAAAATAGTCGGAATTAAGATTAAATTAATTACAGATTTCTTAGTTGACGTTTTTGCCGAGGTCTCAGTCGCACAATTTTACATCTAAGATACAGTATTTCTCAAGTGAACAAAATGTGCATGAAAACTAGTTCCCTGTCATCGAATGACAACAAACACTTAATTGAAGAATCAGCACTGCTGACCAATCACTGACGAAGGATCGTAGACTTCAGCTACAGAAGAAAAAACGCTGTGTGTTCAAACAGATGAAAAAAATCTGCAGAACACCAAAACTAACAGAATGATACAACATGTAGTCAATATATGCAGGAACTGTTTCAACTGGGAAGCATAAGGTAAGCCTTATTCCCTGTGATCTAAAAGGCTAAACTGATCCTAGATCAGCACTCCTACTCTGAGACACTTTGTGGATACAGCCCCTGGCCAAGCCAGGGAGAGACCTCAGCTGCTGCCAGCGTGACTCAGGACTGACTTGGCAGTTCCTCAAACTTAAATAGTATGTGTGCGGGTGTGTGTGTGGAGAGAGTGCGTGCGTTAGTGTGCCAGCCAACTTGCCGATCTTCACAGACGTGACTGTGTCTCAGCACGCATAGTCAGCGAGACAAGCTCAGGCCTGACTTATGCTGAATTCCAAATAGACCCTACCCCCCGAGAGAGACCCTAGACGGACCCTACTCCCCTAGACGGACCATACTCCACTAGAGAGACCCTACTCCCCGAGAGAGACCCTACTCCATTAGACGGACCCTACTCCCCTAGACGGACCCTACTCCCCTAGACGGACCCTACTCCACTAGAGAGACCCTACCCCCCGAGAGAGACCCTACTCCACTAGACGGACCCTACTCCCCTAGATGGACCCTACTCCCCTAGACGGACCCTACTCCCCTAGAAGGACCCTACTCCCCTAGACGGACCATACTCCACTAGAGAGACCCTACCCCCCGAGAGAGACCCTACTCCACTAGACGGACCCTACTCCCCTAGACGGACCCTACTCCCCTAGACGGACCCTACTCCACTAGAGAGAACCTACCCCCCGAGAGAGAACCTAGACGGACCCTACTCCACTAGACGGACCCTACTCCCCTAGACGGACCCTACTCCCCTAGACGGACCATACTCCACTAGAGAGACCCTACCCCCCGAGAGAGACCCTACTCCACTAGACGGACCCTACTCCCCTAGACGGACCCTACTCCCCTAGACGGACCCTACTCCACTAGAGAGAACCTACCCCCCGAGAGAGAACCTAGACGGACCCTACTCCACTAGACGGACCCTACTCCCCTAGACGGACCCTACTCCCCTAGACGGACCATACTCCACTAGAGAGACCCTACCCCCCGAGAGAGACCCTACTCCACTAGACGGACCCTACTCCCCTAGACGGACCCTACTTCCCTAGACGGACCCTACTCCACTAGAGAGACCCTACCCCCCGAGAGAGAACCTAGACGGACCCTACTCCACTAGACGGACCCTACTCCACTAGAGAGACCCTACTCCCCTAGACGGACCCTACTCCCCTAGACGGACCCTACTCCCCTAGACGGACCCTACTCCACTAGAGAGACCCTACCCCCTGAGAGAGAACCTAGACGGACCCTACTCCACTAGACGGACCCTACTCCACTAGACGGACCCTACTCCCCTAGACGGACCATACTCCACTAGAGAGACCCTACCCCCCGAGAGAGACCCTACTCCACTAGACGGACCCTACTCCCCTAGACGGACCCTACTCCCCTAGACGGACCATACTCCCCTAGACGGACCATACTCCACTAGAGAGACCCTACCGAGAGAGACCCTACTCCCCTAGACGGACCCTACTCCACTAGACGGACCCTACTCCACTAGACAGACCCTACTCCCCTAGACGGACCCTACTCCCCTAGACGGACCCTACTCCCCTAGACGGACCATACTCCCCTAGACGGACCATACTCCCCTAGACGGACCATACTCCACTAGAGAGACCCTACCCCCCGAGAGAGAACCTAGACGGACCCTACTCCCCTAGACGGACCATACTCCACTAGAGAGACCCTACCCCCCGAGAGAGACCCTACTCCCCTAGACGGACCCTACTCCACTAGACGGACCCTACTCCCCTAGACGGACCCTACTCCACTAGACGGACCCTACTCCCCTAGACGGACCCTACTCCCCTAGACGGACCCTACTCCACTAGAGGGACCCTACTCCACTAGAGGGACCCTACTCCCCTAGACGGACCCTACTCCACTAGACGGACCCTACTCCCCTAGACGGACCCTACTCCCCTAGGCGGACCCTATCCCCCTAGAGAGACCCTACTCCCTTAGACGGACCCTACCCCCCTAGATGGACCCTACTCCCCTAGACGGACCCTATCCTCCTAGAGAGACCCTACTCCAATAGACGGACCCTACTCCCCTAGACGGACCCTACTCCCTTAGAAGGACCCTACTCCCCTAGACGGACCCTACTCCCCTAGACGGACCCTACTCCCCTAGGGTCCAATCGCAGGCCAGGAGAGAGGGGCACTGGCCAGGGGGAACTCAGAATCCGACAGGCATCCGTCACCTGCATCTGCGTAAGCAGGACGTCACACTTCCACAGGCAGCTTTCTGACTCGACGTCTCGCTCACAGGCAGTCTGCTGATTTGACTGCTGGTTTGAGTGATGCACCTGGACGAAGCAACTTTTAACGAAGACAAGAGTTGGCTAAAGGACAACTGCTAGTCTGAATTTCTAGTCTGAAAACCACTGCTAGCTCCTACCACTTTGTTAGACTTGAGGATTTGTGTTACCTACCCCAAGCTGATTCATTGGTATTATCTTAGCAGGCGAACAAGTCTTGTGATATGCAGAAGGGATAAGGTGAATGAACTGAACAACTGAGTTGACAACCAATGTGGTTCACTGAGTGTGCCAGGGGCAAATCTGACATTGCACACTATTACCTACATAGGGCACTATTTCAAATGGCACCCTATTCCGAACATAGGGCTATGGTCAAAAGTAGCGCACTATAGGCTCCCGAGAGCCTATAGACCCTGGTTCGATTCCAGGCTGTATCACAACCGGCCGTGATTGGGAGTCCCATAGGGTGGTGCACAATTGGCCCAGCGTTGTCCGTGTTAGGGTTTGGCCGGGTTAGGCCGCCACTGTAAATAAGAATCTGTTCTTAACTGACTTGCCTAGTTAAATAAAGATTAAATACAAATAAATAAATTGGCCCTGTTAAAAAAGTTATGTAGTAAATATGGACTGAGGTGCCATTTTGGACGAAACCCATGTGACTGGCCATCACCACATTGGCGTATTCCAACTCTTACCTCACTTCCTCTTCTTTGAGCCTGCGTGCTGCCTGCTTTGACTGTTTAATCTGCAAGTCCAGTCTGTGCAGGAAGTCTTGAGCCGACAGCTCTTCCGGCTGGGGCCGTTTATAACTACTACTGTCCTTATCCCCAGGGGCCAGGGGTGGCGAGGGGTCCTCCTCAGTGTCCCTGTCCTGCCCCACACAAAGGGGGTTGAAGTCCTGGTCCTGGGGATCTCCGTCGGGGGACTCTAGAGACAGGCCGTTGAAGGGAGAGGTCTTCTCTGAGACCACAGGGATGTTGAGGGTGTTACGCAGGAAGATACAGTCGTTACTGAACATCTTGTTAGTCCTCTTGATCTGCTCCATCTGGAATCATATGTGACATAACGGTAATAACACATTAATAACATGGTATAACAAAACAATAACAGTACTAATAACAGGTTAACAAAACAATAACAGTACTAATAACATGGTATAACAAAACAATAACAGTACTAATAACAGGTTAACAATAACAGTACTAATAACAGGTTAACAAAACAATAACAGTACTAATAACAGGTTAACAAAACAATAACAGCACTAATAACATAGTATAACAAAACAATAACAGTACTAATAACATGGTATAACAAAACAATAACAGTACTAATAACATGTTAACAAAACAATAACAGTACTAATAACATGGTATAACAAAACAATAACAGTACTAATAACAGGTTAACAAAACAATAACAGTACTAATAACAGGTTAACAAAACAATAACAGTACTAATAACAGGTTAACAAAACAATAACATCAGTACTAATAACTGCAGTCACAAAGCAGCCGTAACATAAATAGCTATACTAACAAGATTGTAATAACACAAGACAGTAACAACAGTATCAATACTTATAGAAATGTAGGTAGTAACACATGTTGTTATTGGGTGAGAGATGAGCAATGTACTCAGATCTTCAGGAAGACAGACATTCCTAGAAGCCCCCAGGGCTGGGATGGGCTACTCCAGTCCTGGGGGGACACAGTGTGTGCAAGCGTCTGTTTCACCACAACACTAACACACCAGATGAAAGGAAAGCCAGCACACTGTGCTCCTTCAGGACTGGAGTAGTCCACAATGGTCATCAGTGACAGTGAGCTACAGAGATGGGAAAGATGAATGCCAAACACTGCATGTGGCTGAAGTGGCTCACACGAGATCACATGAACCTTTGTGTAGCCAACATTGCTACACTGTAGCACATTCTGTTATGAGTCATGATGACCATGTTGCTAATGCAACAATGTAAGAGTAACAATGTAGCTAATGTGGAGCAGGGACGCTCAGGCCTTGAATGGGATGAAATCTGATACTGAAGTTTCTGGTTCGAAGCCTGCCCAGTCCGTCCGTTGCATTCAGGTATCATGAGAGTAAGTCATAAATGTGTGGATCTAAGCATAATTTAATCGTGTAGGAGATCTATGCTAGGTTAATCTTGCAAGCCCTGGTTTTATTATACACGCGACCATGATGACAGCGTAGCAAATAGGTGGTCCCAAAAAATGCATGCATGACAGTTGATCAAAACAAATGCGCGGTGAATGAGATTGTAATATCACAACCATAACACACAAGACATTCACACAAGACGTGTTTGTGTGCCGGTAATAATAACCTTACCGTTACTTCGTATTTGAGGGCTATGCCCTGCAAAGTGTCGCTGTCTGTGACCCGATGCTCTATGTATTTCTCGCCGAGAGAAGCCGCGACGCTAGCCGTACTCCCGTAAGACCGGATCTTGGTTCGGGCCAGACTCTGAGACAGTTCACTATCGGATTCTGAACCGGACCGGGACCGGGGATAGATGGGCTGTCCGATACCAAACCTCGCTCCACCATCCCTCGTCGGCAGGACAGGCGAGTACTCCGCCATCTTCTCTCGGTAGCTGCTTGTTGGTTCGTGATGCGCCGACTGCACTCAGCTAACCTGGGCTAGGAGGTAGCCAAGTGGCTGGCTAGCTTACTCAGTCAGGCTGCGGGAAGATTGCCATTTCTAGTTTGGTGACACATGTCGATCCTGTGTGAATGTGGCATATTTCAGGTCAGGCAAAACCGAACCGTTCGCTGTTTGATGCAACAGACAGACAGTCGTGACTTTACTTACGTCGCAGACGTAAAAAAAAACAACAACGTGAAACGCTCCGTGTGAATTTGGGGCAATGCAATTGGATACGCACTCCAGCGTGTCTTTTCCGCTCCAAGCTTGTGACGTCACCAGTGTCATTTCAGAGCACAGTTCTGGCATACTGCTAGCTAGGGCCCAACAATGCAGGTGTTGTTTTACAGTAGGCCTATCTGATAAAAAATAATGTCAGTCTACTTTAAAATTATATGTTCACACCAAACCATTGTGAAATAGAGTGAATATATACTTTATTGATTAGAATAGCATCCATGGATGGAGAGCAATTTTGGGGTTAAGTGCCTTGCTCAAGGACACAACAGTGGTTTGTGGGCCTACCTACCAGCCTGGGGCTGTTGCTATTGCCTGGTCATCCTTCATGGTAAGTTTCATGTCCCTGTGAGCTGTGTGTCTGTGGAATGTAACAACGACCAGGGACAAAGGGGCAGGGAGGAGGGACCGGGGGGGGGGGGGGGTAGAGGTAGGGTGAAATCATCTTCATGTGGAAAGAACATTCAGCAACCCACGTCACCAATGTGATTCCTTGTGAGTGTGTGTAATTATTTCACTTTTGTTTATTCATTTCACTTGCTTTGACAATGTAAACATATGTTTTCCATGCCAATAAAGCCCCTTGAATTGAATTGACTATTAACTATTACAACACTGTAAATAGCCGTAATATTTGAAATGTGTCTATTCTTTTGAAACTTGTGAGAGAGAGAGAGAGAGAGAAAGATAGAGAGAAAGAGAGAGAGAAAGAGAGAGAAAGAGAGAGAGAGAAAGTGAGAGAGAGAAAGAGAGAGAGAGAGAGAGAGAGAAAGATAGAGAGAAAGAGAGAAAGAGAGAGAGAAAGAGAGAGAAAGAGAGAGAGAGAGAGGACAAACCCAGTGACCACCACAAGTGTTACATATCAAATTCTTATTGACTGGATTTTTAAGAAGAACTTAAGATGTGCTATCTTGTTTTTGTACTTTTTCCATCAATAGAGATTTTGGTTTGGGAGAGTCTCTCATAGAGAGGAGTGGACGTGGTTTGGGAGAGTCTCTCATAGAGAGAAGTGTACGGTGGTTTGGAAGAGTCTCTCATAGAGAGAAGTGTACGGTGGTTTGGGAGAGTCTCTCATAGAGAGGAGTGGACGGTGGTTTGGGAGAGTCTCTCATAGAGAGGATTCCTCTAGTCTGTCTCTTCTCAGATGACATGAAGAGGAAGCAGGGACAGATTGGGACCAGAAACCGGACCACTTTTTTATCCCGAGGCCCCCATATTAGTTAAACAATGATAATTTTGCGCAAAAACACAAATTTAGACAGGCCCACAGGGCTAAAAATGGACCAGTCCACCTGGCATTTACCTGAAATGTCCTATGACCAGTCCTCCCCTGAGAGGAAGTGTATATGTGTCTTTATAGCAGACATGTTCCGAAAACAAACACATTCCCATGACAACCAACCACTTCTGGGTAGTAGGGCCACTCTCTCTTCCTCATTGGGGAAAACCCAAGCAGCTGTTGCCACACACTATTGGGTGTAGTAACCAATTTATGTAATGATTAACTGAAATGCCCTATGACCAGTCCTCCCCTGAGAGGTCAGTGGGTCAGTGTGATGTGTGCTATCTGCTAAATGGAAGAGAAAAAAACAGAAAACAAATGTCCATTGTTCACTGTTAGATATGGACAATAAAGTTGTATTGTATAGTATCAACATTAAACAGTCTGTACCATTAAACAGTATCTACTCTGTTATTGTATACTGAAGAGACCCAGAACCAACCACATATCACAGTCATAGTCAGTAAAACTTTCCTATTCTATTGTAGTCACTGTTATGCTCATGTTGGACAAGCTGAGAGTACTGTAGCGATGACAAGGTCTCAGATGCAGAGATTACACAGGGACAAAACGACCAGCAAGTGCTGATGTGTCATACATACACAGACACACACACACACACACGTACACACACACACATTTCTCTGAATGCATCATCATATTGAAATGTAATTTGCTCAAAAACAAATGTTGTGTTACTGAGGGAACAAAAGTGGAGGAATAGAATCATGAGCCCTGTATGATTAATTCATATCATTAGATGGAGATTATACTTCTGTCATGTCCTTTTTTCTCTGACATTTAACTAATGGAAATCACATCATTAAAACACATGTATGGGCAGATGAACAGAGAGAGAGAGAGAGATATGAAGGGAGAGAGATAGACAGAGCAGAGCAGAGTAAAATAGATATGAAGGGTAGAGAAAGAGAGAGAGAGAGAGAGAGAGAGAGAGAGAGAGAGATGAAGGGGATAGAGAGAGCAGAGGGAAAGAGAGAGATGAAGGGGAGAGGGAGAGAGAGCAGAGCGATAGATAGATGAAGGGAGAGAGAGATCAGAGAGAGCAGGGAGAGAGATGGAAAGAGAGAGGGGGGAGTGAAAGATGGAAAGGGAGAGGGGGGAGAGAGATGGAAAGAGAGAGGGGGAGAGAGAGGGGGGAGAGATATGGAAAGAGAGAGGGGGAGAGAAAGATGGAGAGATTGGGGCATAAAGATGCTATAATTGACTGTTCTATATAATTGTGTGGATGGGGAAACTGCAACAACAAGTAGGTTGGTGAAAGGACAAGAAGAGAGAAAAAAAGAAAGAGAGAGAAAAAGAGAGAGAAAGAAAGAGAGAGAGAGAAAGAGAGAGAGAGAGAGAGCGAGAGAAAGCGTATGCACACAAACACATACACACATTTCTCTGAATGCATCACCATATTGAAATGTAACTTACTCAAAAACAAATATTGCAGTACAAGTGGGAAACAAGAGGAGAAATAGATTCATGAATCCTGTATGATTAATTCATGTAATTATATGGAGATTATGGTTTTGTAACATTCTTTTCTCTCTGAAATTCAACTAATGGAAATCACATCATTAACACACATGTAAGGGCAGATGGGCAGAGAGAGAGAGATGAAGGGGGAGAGAGACAGCAGAGCGAGAGAGAGTAGAGCGCAGAGAGAGCAAAGAGAGAGAGAAAGAGACCACTGACCACTTTGACTGACCCCAAATTAAGAAAATCATTTGACTATTTGCAGACTCAGTGAGCATAGCCTTGCTATTGAGAGAGGCTGCCATAAGTAGACCTGGTTCTCGAGAGAAGACCCCACATGTGCCCACTGCCCACAAAATGAGGTGGAAACTGAGCTACACTTCCTAACCTCCTGCCAAATGTACAGTGCCTTGCGAAAGTATTCGGCCCCCTTGAACTTTGCGACCTTTTGCCACATTTCAGGCTTCAAACATAAAGATATAAAACCCTATTTTTTTGTGAAGAATCAACAACAAGTGGGACACAATCATGAAGTGGAACGACATTTATTGGATATTTCAAACTTTTTTAACAAATCAAAAACTGAAAAATTGGGCGTGCAAAATTATTCAGCCCCCTTAAGTTAAAACTTTGTAGCGCCACCTTTTGCTGCGATTACAGCTGTAAGTCGCTTGGGGTATGTCTCTATCAGTTTTGCACATCGAGAGACTGAATTTTTTTTCCCATTCCTCCTTGCAAAACAGCTCGAGCTCAGTGAGGTTGGATGGAGAGCATTTGTGAACAGCAGTTTTTAGTTCTTTCCACAGATTCTCGATTGGATTCAGGTCTGGACTTTGACTTGGCCATTCTAACACCTGGATATGTTTATTTTTGAACCATTCCATTGTAGATTTTGCTTTATGTTTTGGATCATTGTCTTGTTGGAAGACAAATCTCCGTCCCAGTCTCAGGTCTTTTGCAGACTCCATCAGGTTTTCTTCCAGAATGGTCCTGTATTTGGCTCCATCCATCTTCCCATCAATTTTAACCATCTTCCCTGTCCCTGCTGAAGAAAAGCAGGCCCAAACCATGATGCTGCCACCACCATGTTTGACAGTGGGGATTGTGTGTTCAGGGTGATGAGCTGTGTTGCTTTTACGCCAAACATAACGTTTTGCATTGTTGCCAAAAAGTTCAATTTTGGTTTCATCTGACCAGAGCACCTTCTTCCACATGTTTGGTGTGTCTCCCAGGTGGCTTGTGGCAAACTTTAAACGACACTTTTTATGGATATCTTTAAGAAATGGCTTTCTTCTTGCCACTCTTCCATAAAGGCCAGATTTGTGCAATATACGACTGATTGTTGTCCTATGGACAGAGTCTCCCACCTCAGCTGTAGATCTCTGCAGTTCATCCAGAGTGATCATGGGCCTCTTGGCTGCATCTCTGATCAGTCTTCTCCTTGTATGAGCTGAAAGTTTAGAGGGACGGCCAGGTCTTGGTAGATTTGCAGTGGTCTGATACTCCTTCCATTTCAATATTATCGCTTGCACAGTGCTCCTTGGGATGTTTAAAGCTTGGGAAATCTTCTTGTATCCAAATCCGGCTTTAAACTTCTTCACAACAGTTTCTCGGACCTGCCTGGTGTGTTCCTTGTTCTTCATGATGCTCTGCGCTTTTAACGGACCTCTGAGACTATCACAGTGCAGGTGCATTTATACGGAGACTTGATTACACACAGGTGGATTGTATTTATCATCATTAGTCTTTTAGGTCAACATTGGATCATTCAGAGATCCTCACTGAACTTCTGGAGAGAGTTTGCTGCACTGAAAGTAAAGGGGCTGAATAATTTTGCACGCCCAATTTTTCAGTTTTTGATTTGTTGAAAAAGTTTGAAATATCCAATAAATGTCGTTCCACTTCATGATTGTGTCCCACTTGTTGTTGATTCTTCACAAAAAAAACACAGTTTTATATCTTTATGTTTGAAGCCTGAAATGTGGCAAAAGGTCGCAAAGTTCAAGGGGGCCGAATACTTTCGCAAGGCACTGTATGACCACATTAGAGATACATACAGTACCAGTCAAAAGTTTGGCCACACCTACTCATTCAAGGGTTTTTCTTTATTTGTACTATTTTCTACATTGTAGAATAATAGTGAAGACATCAAAACTATGAAATAACACATGGAATCATGTAGTAACCAAAAAAGTGTTAAACAAATCAACATTTATTTTATATTTGAGATTCTACAAAGTAGCCACCCTTTGTCTTGATGACAGCTTTGCACTCTCTTGGCATTCTCTCAACCAGTTTCATGAGTTAGTTACCTGGATTGCAATTTCAATTAAGAGGTGTGCCTTGTTAAAGGTTCAGTTGTGGAATTTCTTTCCTTCTTAATGCGTTCAAGCTAATCAGTTGTGTTGTGACAAGGTAGGGGTGGTATACAGAAGATAGCCCTATTTCGGTCCCTCCAGGATTCTGCAATCAGCACGGAATTATGCGAGAGCTCGCAATTTTGACCAATCCCCACACTATTAGCTCATAAAAGGGTCCAATCAAAATCACAATCTCAAGATTGTGGGTTCGGCCCGTCAGGAAGTCCAGGATCCAGTTGCAGAGGGAGGTGTTTAGTCCCAGGGTCCTTAGCTTAGTGATGAGCTTCGTGGGCACTATGGTGTTGAACACTGAGCTGTGGTCAATGAACAGCATTCTCACATAGGTGTTCCTTTTGTCCAGGTGGGAAAGGGCAGTGTGGAGTGCGATTGAGATTGGGATCTTTTGGGGCGGTATGCGAATTGGAATGGGTCTAAGGTGTCCAGGTGGATGCTGTTGATGTGAGCCATGACCAGCCTTTCAAAGCATTTCATGGCTACCGACGTGAGTGCTACGGGGCGGTAATATTTTAGGCAGGTTACCTTCGCTTCCTTGGGCACAGGGGCTATGGTGGTCTGCTTGAAACATGTAGGTATTACAGACTCGGTCAGGGAGAGGTTGAATATGTCAGTGAAGACACTTACCAGTTGGTCCACACATGCTTTGAGTACACGTCCTGGTAATCCATCTGGCCCCGCTGCTTTGTGAATGTTGACCTGTCTAAAGGTCTTGCTCACATCGGCCACCAAGAGCGTTATCACAAAGTCATCCAGAACAGCTGGTGCTCTCGTGCATGCTTCAGTGTTGCTTGCCTCGAAGCAAGCATAAAAGGCATGTAGCTCATCTGGTTCTCGTCACTGCACAGCTCACGTTTGGGTTTCCCTTTGTAGTCCGTAATAGTTTTCAAGCCCTGCCACATCCGACGAGCATCAGAGCCTGTTTCTTAATCTTAATCCTGTATTGACGCTTTTCTTGTTTGATGGTTCGTCTGAGGGCATAGCGGGATTTCTTATAAGCGTCCGGATTAGTGTCCCGCTACTTGAAAGCGGCAGCTCTAGCCCATAGCTCGATGCGGATGTTGCTTGTGGTTATGTAAGTAGGGTCACTGTGGGGACGACATCGTCGATGCACTTATTGATGAAGCCGATGACTGAAGTGGTGTATTCCTTAATGCCATTGGATGAATCCCGGAACATATTCCAGTCTGTGCCAGCAAAACAGTCCTGTAGCGGAGCACTTGCATCATCTGACCACTTTTTTATTGAGCGAGTCACTGGTACTTCCTGCTATAGTTTTTGCTTGTAAGCAGGAATCAAGAGGATATAATTATGGTCAGATTTTCCAAATGGAGGACGGGGGAGAGCTTCGTATGCATCTCTGTGTGTGGAGTGAAGCTGGTCGAGAATTATTTTCCCTCTGGTGTCCCACCCAACCCCTCTTTTACACCACTGCTACTCTCTGTTCATCATATGTGCATAGTCACTTTAACCATATGTACATACTACCTCAATCAGCCTGACTAACCGGTGTCTGTATGTAGCCTCGCTACTTTTATAGCCTCGCTACTGTATATAGCCTGTCTTTTTACTGTTGTTTTATTTCTTTACCTATCTATTGTTCACCAAGTACCTTTTTTTGCACTATTGGTTAGAGCCTGTAAGTAAACATTTCACTGTATGGTCTACCTACACCTGTTGTATTCAGCGCACGTAACAAATAAACTTTGATTTGATTCGACATGTGACATGCAGGTAAAAATGTGTTAAAACTGATTTAAGTTTGCCTGCATTAAAGTCCCCGGCCACTAGAAACGGCGCTTCTGGATGAGCATTTTATTGTTTGGTTGAGTGCGGTCTTAGTGCCAGCATCGGTCTGTGGTGGTAAATAGATGGCTACGAATAATACAGATGAGAACTCTCTAGGTAGACAGTGTGGTCTATAGCTTATCATAAGGTACTCTACCTCAGGCGAGCAATACCTCGAGACTTCTTTAACCTGTCTACGATACTGGTTCCCAATTGGGGATCAACCCTCCCACGTTCAGCTGAAACGGTTGCACACTAGCTGTTGTTGACAAAAAGACACACAAGTTATTTCCAGTCATAAGCAGCAACATAATGTACAAAATCAGTTACAAAATAAGTTACAAACAACTCAAAAAAACTAACAAGATAACACAGTTGGTTACGAGCATGTAAAACGTCAGCCATCCTCTTCGGCACCATCTTAACATGTCCAGAGGTTTATATGTAGAATTAAAGTCTCATAACACCAGAAGTGAAACATAATCAATGAATCTGATCACTAAATAGCCTCCTGCGGTCAGAAAGGATCTCCTCTCCAGTCATCTGTATTGATAATGATAGATGTTTGTAAACAGAAGAGTCATTCTGGGCTGATACACCTGTATCCTCATTACTGTGACAGGATCCCTTTCATCACTGTTCACTATAGTTAGCATACTTACTTTATCGTGTTCTTCCTATTTCTTATCTTGTGTGTTTTTGTTCTACCTTGTTATTTTGACTATTACATTGTTATTGATTACAGCATTTTGGGGGTTAGAGCTTGCAAGAAAGGCATTTCACTGTACTTGTGCACGTGACATTGAAACTTGACACACTATGTCAGCTCCAAGCTAGAGGAGGGTCAAGAAAATATAAGGGTAGAAAACAGAGACATCACAGAGGAAGACAGGGTATTGTGTCCTTATCAGTCCATCTCTGTCTGTTTAGAAGGATAAAGATGCAAAGACAGCTGTTCTCTCTCTCTCCTCTACCTCCCCTCTCCCCTCCCTCCTCTGTGTACTGCTGTGATTGTGTAAAGGACAAACAGAGCAGGGTCGTTAAACAGATAGCGAAATAAGAGATGTGGGTGACATTTAAAACTGTGAGACCATAACACCTGCTGCATTAACTCCCCCTCCTATCTTTCTCTCTTTTTCTTTCTCTCTCCCCTCAGCCTCCCTTAGCCTCTCCTGACCCCTGCTGGTGACATACTGATGTCACATCTTTATTTATTCACGACTGCTGTTCTCTTTTCTGTCGGCAGGTGGCGCTGCTGATCCACTGCCATCTGGAGTGTGTTTGAACAAGTATAATTAATTGGCTGATCCCTCCTGATGACGTGGATGGAATTGTTTGATCCTTCCTTAAACCATAGGAAGTCCCACCCAGTTCAAATAAAATAAAATGTTATTGGTTGCTTACACATATTTAGCAGATGTTACGGCAGGTGCAGGGAAATGCTTATGTTTCTAACTCCAACAGTTCAGTAATACCTAACAACACAAAACAATACACACAAATCCAAAACATTAAGAGAAAGGAATGAAGAAATATCAGAATGAGGAATGTCAGAGTCCGGAATATAAATATATACACGAGTGTACAAAACATTAAGAACACCTGCTCTTTCCATGACAGACTGACCAGGTGAATCCAGGTGAAAGCTGTGATCCCTTATTGATGTCACTTGTTAAATCCACTTTAATCAGTGTAGATGAAGGGGAGGAGACAGGTTAAAGAAGGATTTTTAAGCCTTGAGAAAATTGAGACATGGATTGTGTATGTGTGCTTCCCATTGAGAGGGTGAATGGACAAGGCAAAATATTTAAGTGCCTTTGAACGGGGTATGGGAGTAGGTGTCAGGCGCACCAGTTTGTGTCAAGAACTGCAACGCTACTGGGTCTTTCACGCTCAGCAGTTTCCAGTGTGTATCAAGAATGGTCCACCACCTAAAGGACATCCAGCCAACTTGACACAACTGTGTGAAGCATTGGAGTCAACATGGACCAGCATCCATGTGGAACACTTTCGAAACCTTGTAGAGTCAACATGGACCAGCATCCCTGTGGAACGCTTTCAACACCTTGTAGAGTCCATGTCCCGACGAATTGAGGCTGTTCTGAAAAAAGGGGGTGCAACTCAATATTAGGTGTTTGTAATGTTTTGTACACTCAGTGTACGTATATGATGGTGTTAGGGTTGCGCATTTTGGGGAATATTCAGAGGTGGAAACTTTCTGTGGGACTTAACAGGAATATATGGGAATTAACAGGAATATATGGGAATTAATGGAAATATATGCAAATTAATATTAATACCAATTAAATGTAATTGTTTTTTTGCATTGGATATATTTACCATATCATATGGAGACAGAAACATAAACCTTTTACCTTATCATAAGTAGACATAATTGCAAATGATTAAATCCTTCCAAAATATTTAGTTACGAACTGAACTTTAATTAAATGAGTTGACTCTTCACATGGGATGATTTCACTGGACAACAAAAGAAAGGAAATATTGAATGATCCATCTGTCACGTTCTGACCTTAGTTTCTTCTTTATGTCTTTGTGTTAGGTTGGTCAGGGCGTGAGTTGGGGTGGGTTGTCTATGTTCTTTTTTCTAGGTTGTATTTTCTACGTGTTTGGCCTAGTATGGTTCTCAATCAGAGGCAGGTGTCGTTTGTTGTCTCTCATTGAGAATCATACTTAGGTAGCCTTTTCCCACTTGTGTTTTGTGTGTGATTATTTTCTGTTGTGTGTCTGCACCATACAGAACTGTTTCGTTTCTGTCTTTCACTTTGCTGTTTTGTTATTCAGTGTGCAGTTGATTTATTAAATATTAACATGGACACATACCACGCTGCGCATTGGTCCGCTCTTGACTACTCTTCCTCAGATGACGAGGAGAACTGTTATACCATCGCATCTCCCCAAAAAGTTTTCAACATACATCTGTAAAATGATAGTCTAGAAACTAAAGCTTTGGTTGTCTTCCTCAGGCTTCCTTGGACCTCCACAATGTCCACCTCTTGAACATCAGACTCTGAGGCCTCATCTTCACTGTCACTTTCTAACCTTGTTGAGGATGGTTCCTTTTCAGGTACCAATTTTTCAACCCTTGTAGGTCAGCCTGTTGCGTGCTTTGGTGTGTGTGTTCCCAAACAAGGACCAGTTTCGCTCATCTGCAGTGTACAGACCGGTGTGTCTGTTGTCTCTTGTGTCTGTGCTCTTGTAGAATACTGGTTGAGGGGTGGAGATGATGTGATTAATTATTCCTTGCCCACGAACATTCGACCACCCATCAGAGATTATTGCAATGCAGTCTGCTTTCTCTATGATTTGCTTGACCTTCACTTGAACTCTGTTGAACTCTGCATCCATCAAATGAGTAGATGAAGCATGTCTGGTTGGAGGGGTGTATGCTGGGCGAAGAACATTCAGAAATCTCTTCCAATACACATTGGCTGTGAGCATCAGAGGGGAACCAGTTGCATACACAGCTCGAGCAAGATATTCATCAGCATTTTTCTGACTACATTCCTCTATTGAGTCAAAAAACGTCTGATTCCAGGAGGACCATGAGCTGTTGCTATCGATAAGGTGTCTGATTCATCATTTTCACCTTGAATAGAAGTAGAGGGACTTTTGTCAGAGGTTGCTTGTTGTGAGTGCTGAGGGAACTTATTGCACTTGACCAGATGATTCTGCATCTTTGTTGCATTCTTCACATATATGCAAATGTACACAGCTTTTCCTTCTACATTAACTGCAGTGAAATGTCTCCACACATCAAATTGTGCCTGTTCCTGTAAAGATTATCATTTTTTTTGTAAACAAAAAAATAATTAAACAACTCCTTTGTAAGATAAATGTTTTAAAATTAAACATGTATGGAAACAGGTGAATTAACACTCCTCAGTTAGCAGGCTCAAGCAAGCTAAAACCCACATGGTAGCAAAGATTAACTAGCAGAAATTGTTAACAAGTTAGAAATGATTTAAACACACTTTGCTGTAGGCTACTATTTACTAGTTAACAAAAACTCATGTCATATAAACTATATTCACCCCACCCAGTACTGTAATCAATATATTCACCCCACCCAGTACTGTAATCAATATATTCACCCCACCCAGTACTGTAATCAATATATTCACCCCACCCAGTACTGTAATCAATATATTCACCCCACCCAGTACTGTAATCAATATATTCACCCCACCCAGTACTGTAATCAATATATTCACCCCACCCAGTACTGTAATCAATATATTCACCCCACCCAGTACTGTAATCAATATATTCCCCCCACCCAGTACTGTAATCAATATATTCACCCCACCCAGTACTGTAATCAATATATTCACCCCACCCAGTACTGTAATCAATATATTCACCCCACCCAGTACTGTAATCAATATATTCACCCCACCCAGTACTGTAATCAATATATTCACCCCACCCAGTACTGTAATCAATATATTCACCCCACCCAGTACTGTAATCAATATATTCACCCCACCCAGCACTGTAATCAATATATTCACCCCACCCAGTACTGTAATCAATATATTCACCCCACCCAGTACTGTAATCAATATATTCACCCCACCCAGTACTGTAATCAATATATTCACCCCACCCAGTACTGTAATCAATATATTCACCCCACCCAGTACTGTAATCAATATATTCACCCCACCCAGTACTGTAATCAATATATTCACCCCACCCAGTACTGTAATCAATATATTCACCCCACCCAGTACTGTAATCAATATATTCACCCCACCCAGTACTGTAATCAATATATTCACCCCACCCAGCACTGTAATCAATATATTCACCCCACCCAGTACTGTAATCAATATATTCACCCCACCCAGTACTGTAATCAATATATTCACCCCACCCAGTACTGTAATCAATATATTCACCCCACCCAGTACTGTAATCAATATATTCACCCCACCCAGTACTGTAATCAATATATTCACCCCACCCAGTACTGTAATCAATATATTCACCCCACCCAGTACTGTAATCAATATATTCACCCCACCCAGTACTGTAATCAATATATTTACCCCACCCAGTACTGTAATCAATATATTCACCCCACCCAGTACTGTAATCAATATATTCACCCCACCCAGTACTGTAATCAATATATTCACCCCACCCAGTACTGTAATCAATATATTTACCCCACCCAGTACTGTAATCAATATATTCACCCCACCCAGCACTGTAATCAATATATTCACCCCACCCAGTATTGTAATCAAAACTTACCAGTAAGCATGTAGTCCTTGGCTCAGACAGTGTAGTAGTGTGGTTTCAATAGCATCTCATTAGTGTGCAAGATGAGAATCAGCTGTACATGTGATGGAAGAATGCACTGTGCATGTGATGGAAGAATGCACTGTACATGTGATGGAAGAATGCACTGTGCATGTGATGGAAGAATGCACTGTGCATGTGATGGAAGAATGCACTGTGCATGCAGAAGGTTGTAATTCCATTGAATTGGGGATAGTTTAACCAAAATATATCCCAATACCTAGAATTGCCTTGTGTATCCCACAAAAAAGGTTCACTGTTATAAGCTAACTATTTTAATGAATTTGAGCAAAATTCCCAAAATTCCAGGGCTGAAATTCCCATGGAAGAATTCTGGAAATTTACTGGAAAGTTTCCAACCCTTTGCAACCATAGACAGTGCATAGACAGTGCATAGACAGTGCATAGACAGTGCATAGACAGTATGGACAGTATATGAATAGAACATGTGTATACAGCAGTAGTTATATAGGATGAGCCATGACTAGAATACAGTATATACATACAGTATGAAAGTGGGTAAAAACAGTATGTAAACATGATTAAAGTGACCAGTGTTCAATGACTATGTAGATAAGGCAGCAGTTTCTAAGGTGCAGGGAAGAGTACCGGGTGGTAGCCGGCTAGTAAAAGTGACTAAGTTCAGGGCAGAGTACTGGGCGGAAGCCTAATGGTGACTATTTAACAGTCTGATTGCCTGGAGATAGAAGCTGTTTTTCAGTCTCTTGGTTCCAGCGTTGATGCATCTGTACTGTCTTCGCCTTGTAGATGGTAGCGGGGGGAACAGGCCGTGGCTCAGGTGGCTGAGGTCCTTGATGATCTTATTGGCCGTCCTGTTACACCGGGTGCTGTAAATGTCCTGGCGGGCAGGCAGTGTGACTCTGGAGAGCCCTGCAGTTGTAGGCAAATTGCCGTACCAGGTGGTGATACAGCCCGACAGGATGCTCTCAATGATGCACCTGTAGAAGTTTGTGGGGGTCTTAGGGGCTAAGCCAAATTTCTTGTGTATGCTGAGGAACTTGAAGTTTTCACCCTATCCACTGCCGACCTGTCAGTGTGGATGGAGGCTTGCTCTCTACTCTCTCCTGAAGTCCATGATCAGTACCTTCGTTCTGACGTTGAGGGAGAGGTTATTTCCCTGGTACCACTCCAGCAGGTCTCACACCTCCTCCCTATAGGCTCTCATTGATTTTGGTCATCAGTCCTACCACTGTTGTGTCATCTGCAAACTTTCTGATTGTGTTGGAGATGTGCATGGCCACGCAGTCATAGGTGACTGGAGTGTAGGACCTACCTTCACCACCGGGGTCAGCCCGTCAGGAAGTCCAGGACCAAATTGCACTACTTTACTCCTTCCTAATGGTGAAAGTCCTTAATGCTGCTGTTCATGGTAAAACAGGCATTTTGGACACTAGAGTCCTCTGTACATATGTGCCTTGCTCCTCTACAGTCTACATACAGAAACATTTTAAAAACTAAATGGCCTGTGATCATTAACCGTACTGTCTGAGTGTCACCCAATGTCTGTTTCTAAATATTTCTCTAGAAACAGTGAATACTTTTCAGCTGGAAGTTGACACAGGGCTGGTGAGCCAGGCAGTGCCTTCAAAAAGGATTCACACCCCTTGACTTTTCCACATTTTGGTGTGTTACAGTCTTCAAATGGATTAAAGTGAGATGCTTTGTCAAACAAGCAAGATTTCTGGCTCTCACAGACCTGTAACTTCTTCTTTAAGAGGTTCCTCTGTCCTCCACTCGTTACCTGTATTAATGGCACCTGTTTGAACTTGTTATCAGTATAAAAGACACCTGTCCACAGCCTCAAACAGTCACACTCCACTATGGCCAAGACCAAAGAGCTGTCAAACGACACCAGAAACTAAATTGTAGACCTGCACCAGGCTGGGAAGACTGAATCTGCAATAGGTAAGCAGCTTGGTTTGAAGAAATCAACTGTGGGAGCAATTATTAGGAAATGGAAGACATACAAGACCACTGATAATCTCCCTCGATCTGGGGCTCCACGCAAGATCTCACCCCGTGGGGTCAAAATTATCACAAGAACGGTGAGCAAAAATCCCAGAACCACATGGGGGGACCTAGTGAATGACCTGCAGAGAGCTGGGACCAAAGTAACAAAGCCTACCATCAGTAACACACTACGCCGCCAGGGACTCAAATCCTGCAGTGCCAGACGTGTCCCCCTGCTTAAGCCAGTACATGTCCAGGCCCGTCTGAAGTTTGCAAGAGAGCATTTGGATGATCCAGAAGAAGATTGGGAGAATGTCATATGGTCAGATGAAACCAAAATCTAACTTTTTGGTAAAAACTCAACTTGTCGTGTTTGGAGGACAAAAAATGCTGAGTTGCATCCAAAGAACACCATACCTACTGTGAAGCATGGGGGTGGAAACATCATGCTTTGGGGCTGTTTTTCTGCAAAGGGACCAGGACGACTGATCCGTGTAAAGGAAAGAATGAATGGGGCCATGTATCGTGAGATTTTGAGTGAAAACATCCTTCCATCAGCAAGGGCATTGAAGATGAAACGTGGCTGGGTCTTTCAGCATGACAATGATCCAAAACACACCGCCCGGGCAACGAAGGAGTGAATTCGTAAGAAGCATTTCAAGGTCCTGGAGTGGCCTAGCCAGTCTCCAGATCTCAACCCCGTTGAAAATCTTTGGAGGGAGTTGAAAGTCCGTGTTGCCCAGCAACAGCCCCAAAACGTCCCTGCTCTAGAGGAGATCTGCATGGAGGAATGGGCCAAAATACCAGCAACAGTGTGTGAAAACCTTGTGAAGACTTACAGAAAACGTTTGACCTCTGTCATTGCCAACAAAGGGTATATAACAAAGTATTGAGATAAACTTTTGTTATTGACCAAATACTTATTTTCCACCATAATTTGCAAATAAATTCATAAAAAATCCTACAATGTGATTTTCTGGATTTTTTTTCTCATTTTGTCTGTCATAGTTGAAGTGTACCTATGATGAAAATTACAGGCCTCTCATCTTTTTAAGTGGGAGAACTTGCACAATTTGTGGCTGACTAAATACTTTTTTGCCCCACTGTATACACACACATACAGTACCTTCGGAAAGTATTCAGACCCCTTGACTTTTGCCACATTTTGTTATGTTACAGCTTTATTCTAAAATGTATTAAATAAATAAAAAATCTTCAGAAATCTACACACAATACTCCATAATAACAAAGCGAAAATAGTTTTTATTTACATTTTTGCAAATGTATAAAAAAACTAAAACAGAAATACCTTATTTACATAAGTATTCATACCCTTTGCTATGAGACTCATGACAGTCTGCTTGGAGTTTGCCAAAAGGCACCTAAAAACTCTCAGACCATGAGAAACAAGATTCTCTGGTCTGACAAAACCAAGATTAATTTAGTCTGAATGCCACGTCTGGAGGAAACCTGGCACCATCCCTTCGGTGGTGCCAGCATCATGCTGTGGGGATGTTTTTCACAGCCAGGGACTGGGAGACTAGTCAGGATCAAGGCAAAGATGAACGGAGCAAAGTACAGAGAGATCCTTGATCTCAAATTTGATTTGATGAAAACCTGTTCCAGAGCTCTCAGGACCTCAGACTAGGGCGAAGGTTCACCTTCCAACAGGACAACAACCCTAAGCACACAGCCAAGACAACGCAGGAGTGGCTTCGGGACAAGTCTCTGAATGTCCTTGAGTGGCCCAACCAGAGCCCGGACTTGAACATCTCTGGAGACACCTGAAAATAGCTATGCAGCAACACTCCCCATCCAACCTGACTGAGCTTAAGATGATCTGCAGAGGAGAATGGGAGAAACTACCCAAATACAGGTGTGCCAAGCTTGTAGCATCACACCCAAGACTCAAGGCTGTAATCGCTGCCAAAGGTGTTTCAACAAAGTACTGAGTAACGGGTCTGAATACTTATGTAAATGTGATTTCTGTTTTTTATTTTTAATACATTTGCAAAAATTTCTAAATCTTGTTTTTGCTTTGTCCTTATGGGGTATTGTGTGTAGATTGATGGGGGGAAAACAATTGAATCAATTTTAGAATAAGGCTGTAACTTAAAATGTGGAAAAAGTCAAGGGGTCTGAATACTTTCTGAATGCACTGTATATATTTATTAAAGTAAAATATATATATAGTGTTATTCTATGGCTGGTTATGACACCTACATAAGGGTGTCAAAAACCACATTTATTCAAATGTTTTTTCCTTGCCAAATAGTTTACTTTCTTTGAAAGTTTGTTTCTTAAGTTCTTTGTTGTAATGAATTCTTTACAGTCATGTTTTCATAACATTTTAAATATCTTGTAGAAAATACACTTTATGATACTGTCATGAAGCATTATGACATCATAATCATATAAGCCAGACAGGCCTGTCACGTACATGCCCTTATGTCAGTCATCAGTCAAAAAGAGGGGGTCTCGTCCTGCTCCTGAAATCTGCTCCTGCATTCATCCCAGTCATCAGCAACAGAGCATTGGGGTAGGTGCATGTCTGACATCAATGTGTGCATAATTACAATAATTTAATATGGTACATTTTAGAATGTTATATAACAAACTTACTGTTGACAAGTAGGCTGTGATGTAATGGAATGTTTTGCCTTGTGTGGTAGGTTTTGACACTTATGTGGGTGTCAAAACCAGCCATAACATAACACAATATATGTCATGACAGTTTTATGAACATTTTATGACATGATGCTGGTTGTCAATTGTTACCAAGTTGAATTATCTAATTATTATTATTGTTATTATCTAATCAAGATGTTAGTATTTTGTTTAGATCATTGACACACAAAAAAAATACAATTAAATCCATTTTAATTCCACTTTGTAACAACAAAATATGTAAAAAGTTAAGGGGTGTGAATACTTTCTGAAGGCACTGAACATGAGATCACCAGTTGCTCATGAAGACAATAACAAAAAAAACTTTTTACAAGAAAATAATTTATTTTTGGAACACAACCATATTTGTTTTATTAGTACATCACACACGCCATTGGTTTTCTTTACAAAAACACACCAGTGATCTGAATTCATACTGTATGATTATATCAGTGCACCAAAATTACATTTCCACATCCACCACCCTTCCAAAACAGCTAACATCTTCGTACAATGAAACGGATTGTAAACACAAGAATAAAGCTCTAGAATGTTAAAGTGAACATTTGATGATGTCATGGATCACTGTGTTCTTATTGGTGGAAAGGGCTCCATTCCCCATATCTAGGTGTGTTCACCAGCGCGGCATGGTCAGAACGTTTCAGATAGAAATGGATTGCATAGCATTTCCGGGGCTTTCTTTCTTGTGGAATCGAGAACCATGTTGGTTCTATGCACTACTTTTCTATGAGCATCGTTCTGGACATTTCAGCCCATGGAATAAACCCCTGGGGATGTAGGAGTGCTGATCTAGGTCCCGAATGTCCATATAGCCAATTATGTATTTTGATCTAAAAGCCAAAACTGTTCCTAGATCAGCACTCCTACTCTGAGACATTAATTACATTTGGCCTCTGATCTCAGTCTGGTGACCTCATCCAGTCTCAAAGGGTTGTTTCTCAAAAGCAGGACCTGCAAGACCATAGTCAGTCACACTTACGCAATTAGGGTCAACAAGCGGAAGTTAAGATTAATACATTGTTTCATATCAATCCTAAAATAAACAACTCAGAACATCGGACATGGATTGGAGACCATTCTCTATGTCCAAACAAAACTGCATAAATAAGATTGTTCTCCCACTTTCATTTTGTACTCATCTTTCCCTCACGTTTGCATTTACACCTTGAGAGAAACAAATCCCTATTGATTATTGCCTTAATCTTTTATAAATGGCCCCTGGTCCCCGTCATATAGTAACATTTAACTGGGTCGTTTCACCAAATGACTGCCTTTTGCATCCCTTTGATATTTGAAGTAGAAATTGTGTAACAATATTGCATTTTAAAAGCCTGTTACATTCATTGAAGTGCCCTTTAATATAGATCACATGGAGAATTCAATAAATCCAATTTTTTATATGAATAGACTTCCTAAAGTGCACAAAAAAACAAAACAAACAACAACAAAAAAAATCAGCATTGACATGTCCCTCCATGAACATGAAGATTTTAACCCACTTAACATTTCTCCATTGTAAAGCCCTAGTTATTTAGTTGCTTTGGCAGTCATTTCTGAAGATTGTAATTCATTTCAAGGGAAACAAAGTCCCTTCATTTTAAGGTTAACTCTGTTACTTATGTAAACTGAACTCGTTTTAAAATGGTGAAAGTATAATAATAACCTAAAGAAACTAATATCTAATAGTCAAATCACAGTGTAAAAGCTGGTTCTGGTGTTTTGTGGTGGGAAACGGAGTGGGTCGAGCAGAACACGACAACCCTGTTACTCCATATATAGACAGGCTACAAATTTTTGCACTTTCATTTTTTAAAAGCTTGCATTCAATTGCCCCTCCCGGTTGTACACAACAGGCTCCGATACCATCCATATGGTTTATTTATGATCACCAACCCTATTACTTTACTTCACACTTAATATAGTCGCTTTTTTATTTAACCTCTTGAGATGGGAAGTGTTTTGAATTAAGTTGAACATGTGCACTTTGAGAGAATGTTACCAGCTGAATTCTAAAAAGGCACTGAATTGGTGGAACGACCGAACTATGTATACATTTAATTCATTTGTATCTTTAAAAAGTGAAGACATGTTTTGGTTTTCCAAACCAGAGATGGTGTTAGGACTCATCATACACACCTACATTCATTCATATACACTCACTCTGATCTGCACATACAAGAAAAGAATAAGTCACCGTAACAATACAAAATACAAAACACATTTAAAAAAGACATCTGAAAAACAAACTAAATGTTCAATTCTGGAAGTAGTTTGAAGAGATACAATCCAAACCTGCATTTCTGTGCAAAGTTAGGGGATAAGTGGATTTCTAGACATAGCAAAGACAGCTTGTTATGCTGGTGTATCGAGACTCAGATCTTACTCGCTGGGATCTCTCAGAACCACATGACTATCGGTTAGACTGGACGAGTCACTGACTAATTGATTTTCTATGAACTTTTAACTAAAACTGTGAAGTGTCCTTAAAAATTGGTAACAAACATTGGTAATAAACATCAGTTCAACAGCTGTATTAAAATCTGGTCTCACTGAGTTAACATCAATAATGTCTAAAGAACTACAGTACAGTAACCTACAGGCTGGATTTAAGACAGAAGTTGTAGTTTGCTCTCCAAGCCTGCAGATGGCACCCTTGTGTTTGGATGCCAGTTGACTGTTCGAGAAGGGAGTGACGGTTTACAAGGCTGAAAGAACTCAGCCAGCCAAATGACTGGCATGAGGTGATGTTGAAAGAGCTCATTATGCTACACAGAAGGTATGGGTTGGGTGAGACTGATACGCCTAGATAGCATCCCAAATGGCACCCTAATCCTTATATAGTGCACTACTTTTGACCAGAGTCCATAGGGCTCAGGGTAAAAGTAGTGCACTATATAGGGAATATGGTGCCATTTGGGACAAACCACTAATGTACAGTGAATCACCAGTTTTACCTCCCTGCAGTTCACTTGGCTGGACCTCTGGACTGGACGTGTCATGACAGCACACCACCAGAATGGCTGCCTCTGCAGGCTTTGAAGGGAAAATGCATGGCCATTATATATAAGAAGAAGAGGAAACACGGACAGCTATGACGTCTCAGCCATAACATCTAAACTTGATCTTCTGCGCCACTCCCCCTTGAGTTCGGGGTTGAGTCTTTGCAAACCTCATCAGATTCTCACCTACACATCGTTCTCATACACCTCAGCATCTTTCAGTATTAACATTCCAGCATTCCTTCAAACACAAACGTGTGTGCTAAGATCTTCTGTCCTGACAAAACTAAATGGAAAGTAGTTCTCTCCCCCTTTGAAAGATAATGTTCCCTAGCAACAAAGTCGGGCCATTCCCATGTATAATAAACTTCCTCTCTGGTAGACCTCAACACTGCCACCAATATTCTATCAGTATTCTACCACTGCTCAACTAAAAAAAAAAAACTTTTCTGTGATGACTTTTGGTTCAACAAAATGGAGTCTGCTGGAAGTCATTAACACAATGATTATGGCCATCCTACTCAGCACACCTCACAGCTCAGGTCCCATGAACACATGGTCTATAATACCAGTCATCTACATGATTGTATGTTCATGTCTGTACAGTGCCCTCGCCAATGAGAGGTTCTACATCAGATGTGATAAACCAGTAATCACAGCAAGTTATCTACGTTGTGACTTTGGTTGAAAATGTATTTTAGTGATATTGAGTCTGAGCTGCTAGGTCCATTTCCATACGAGTGTCTGACACTGGAGTGTCTGTGTATTGGCAGTGGGCTACTCTGTGTAAGGGAATGATTCTATAGTCAGTCATGCTTTAGAAGACCTGGAGCTGATCAAGGGTATAGGACTGAGTAGGTTAGGGTTAGTAGTAAGGCTGAGTAGGTTGACTGCACAGGACAGACAGCCAAGGAAGACTCACCCTGAGGGCTAATCTCAAATGACACTATTCCCTACATAGTGTACTAACATGTAGAGCACTATTTTGGAAAAAGTGTCTTATTTTTAAGTACAAAAATCCTCTACTGGGAGGGTGGACTGTAGGGTTTAGTGAACGTGGGGATCATTTGGGCCGTCTAACTTGAAGAGTTATCAACCTCTCTCCCTCCCGTTCGTTAGTGTCACTGAACTAAACGTTACGCAAAACAAAACAGTTTCTAAAGCTTTGTCTTCCGCTAGTCCCGTAAAAGAAAGAATAACAAAACGGTTGAATAAAGAAATGTGACATACAACGTATAAAGTGCATTGAATAAAAGTGATAGAACAACGAGACAGTAGGAATGTGCATGGATCTCATTGAGATTGACCACAGGTCAGGTCCGCTAGGTAAAAACCTACCTCCACTGCTTAATATCACTGAGGGGCGAGTGAGATCTTGGCTGCATCCCAAAAGGCACCCTATTCCCTTTGTAGTGCTCTACTTTTGACCAGGTCCACTATATTTCACCATAGGAACTAGGGTGCATCGTGAGACATACCCCTTGATTCTACATGGAATCAAGTGTGAAATAGATACTCATTTTTTGGGGGACTCGTGATCTGAAAATAATTGTATAATAATAATAATAATAATAATAAACTATTCCATATTTGTATACCTTCCAAAAAGGGCTGCTATTCACCAAGAAAACATATTTAGGACTAAAACAGACAGAACAGAGAATCAGATCAACCTAATAGAAAAGGTCACATACTAACAGAGCTATCCCGCAGCTCTCCTTCTCAGCACACACGGCCTGCTAAACTAAACTGGCTTTTTATACATTATTTGCGAGTAACATACATTGTATAAAGAGGCTGTGTTGGTTTAAGACGGCAAACTAGGCTAAAGCCATGGCAGTCGTCAGCAGTGAGCGCACTGTAGCGTACAGTCACTGCAGCTTCATTAGCCCTCAGAGATAGTACTAGGAGGTTTCTTCTGTGCTCGTTTTCTCTACGACTACACATCTACCATGTCACTCTCTCTCCCTCTCTTTTTCTCTACTTGTCGGATGCCAGTTTGTTTTATCCCTTTTTTAAAGTGAATATTTGGTCAAAGTCTCCATGGTTGGATCTCAGGGATCTCTCTTGGTAATGTATACGTAAGGACAGAAGTAGTTGTTCCTCTCCACTCCACTAGTTCCCCTCAGAGACAAAGCACAAAGGCATTTAGTCGTTTTAGTTCCTTCACGTGTAAGGTGGTTTTGGTTAGAGGGGGGCAGCAGGAGGAGTAGAGGCTGAGGGAATAGGGGTACCCGGGAGGAGGAGGAGAGGGTTGAGACAGTAGCCCGAGAAGAGGCGTGAGAGGAGAGAGAGAGAGTAGTAGTTCAAGTTTGGTTAAAGTTTCTCCTCAGTGAGTGGGGAGGGGAGGGGGGGGGGGGTCAGAGGTGAGCGAGAGAGGAGTTCAGGAAGTTAAAGTTTACGCTGCCTTCTCTTCAGGACAGGATGTATTCAGGTTCCCGCTTTTTTGGCATGGCGGTTTCTGTTTTTCCCATTGGCACATGGCGTTGGCGTAACCCACGATCACCTTGTCCATCCAGGTGAGGGGCTGGGGGACGAGCACGGCCCCCTCAAAGAAGCCCAGGTGCCCCCCGTGCAGTGTCAGGGCGAAGATGACATTCTGCTTCTTCTCTGGAGGGGGATAGGGAACAGAAAGGGAGGGGGTAGAATTAGAAGATAGTAGCATCTTTTAAAACATATTTTTTTAGTTGATAGACAAATGGATAGAAATGTATGAGAGGAATGAGATGAGGGATACAGTACAGAAAGCAAGTGGAGGAACGGGTGATGGAACCACTGCCTCCAGGGGCATGTGATCCGGGTCGGCAGCACAACCACCGGACCAGCCCCCAGAACCACATGGGAGTCATTTTTTAGAGACAGTTATGTATGGCATCATTCCTGACATTCGGTAAAATATTGAACAGCACACAATGTTACACCAAGGTCGTAAAATGGCGTCATCCGTGTAAAGGGGCAGAGATCTTGAGTCAGGCGTCTAGGAGAACAGGGAGAGGAAGGAGAGCAGGGTCCAGTGCATTAACATCGATCACTATCACCAGGTAGCTCAATAACCCTGATGAAAGATAAATAGAGCCTTGATAAAGGCAATAAACATGTCATATCTATCAGGATTGACCAACTAGAACAATTAACTCATGACTCTGTAGCTGAGCTACTTCATACCGTTCAGTTTAGGTTTTTGTTGAAACACCAATTGTTCAACCCAATCCACTGGGAGGTGCACGTCAACCAAAATGGGACAAGTCACTGATTATAGGCTGTACAGTACAGCCTATTTAGTGAGGTTAGTGTTAGTTAGTGTTAGTGAAATGACTGAGCATGTAGCGGGTAACAACAGTATTACAGGTATTCCCCAACTGGTAGAACAGAATCAGGGTTGGGGCTGATTAACAGAATCAGGGTTGGGGCTGATTAACAGAATCAGGGTTGGGGCTGATTAACAGAATCAGGGTTGGGGCTGATTAAGGAAGTAAATTGATATTCCAATTCAATAATATAAAATGGACCCCTATTTTCCATTACTTCTAAATTAAACAGAAAAGTAGTTAGTGGGGGAAACTGCAGTCTCCGCCTGGTGAGTGTGACCCCACAGGGCTTGTACCAACCATACACTATCTGCTAACATCTACCAGAGGTTATAATAGCCTAGGTGATTCTAGGAAATGACTCATATTTATAAACAATTCAAAAAGGACACCCCAGCTTTCCATTAGGCTGAACCCTGAAGAGGGTTTGATGTAGGAACACATTCATAATAAACCATTCAGTTTGGCTGGCTGCATCTTTTGGGAAGTGATCCTATCAATTGTTTAATAGCGTTTTAAAAAGGACCATGAACTAGACGCAGGGAAAAGTTGAAGCTAGCTTTAAAACAGAAATTATGTCTAATATGCAGCTTCCATTTTGTGACACGGAAGATAAGGATGAGCAAAGCAGAAGCCTAATTCATCTAAACTACACACTTAAGTAATAATAATACTGTCATATTCTGCATTTGAATAACATTCCATTTAAATCCTAAAATGAAATAGACTTTAACTCTGGGTTAAGCACTACGCACAAGACTCCTGACTGAGGTTCCAACTAAAAGATTGTTGGCCGGATTTGTCCGCCAGACAGCCCTAATGACATGTACCAACTACCATGCAGCTTAAAGTTTGATTCCAGGTGAGGTGACCACATTAGTTATACAAAAGCTTTCACATGTTTCCAGGCTTCTTGTGGCCAGTGTGAGTCAGCCTGACTCTTCTAGGGCAAAGGGGGACCGAACCACCAGCTGATTTCCCCTTTCAGAGAGTTAGGCAGGGCACCAGCTGATTTCCCCTATCAGAGAGTGAGGCAGGGCACCAGCTGATTTCCCCTTTCAGAGAGTTAGGCAGGGCACCAGCTGATTTCCCCTTTCAGAGAGTTAGGCAGGGCAACAGCTGATTTCCCCTTTCAGAGAGTTAGGCAGGGCACCAGCTGATTTCCCCTTTCAGAGAGTTAGGCAGGGCACCAGCTGATTTCCCCTTTCAGAGAGTTAGGCAGGGCACCAGCTGATTTCCCATTTCAGAGAGTTAGGCAGGGCACCAGCTGATTTCCCCTATCAGAGAGTGAGGCAGGGCACCAGCTGATTTCCCCTATCAGAGAGTTAGGCAGGGCACCAGCTGATTTCCCCTATCAGAGAGTTAGGCAGGGCAACAGCTGATTTCCCCTTTCAGATAGTTAGGCAGGGCAACAGCTGATTTCCCCTATCAGAGAGTTAGGCAGGGCACCAGCTGATTTCCCCTTTCAGAGAGTTAGGCAGGGCAACAGCTGATTTCCCCTTTCAGAGAGTGAGGCAGGGCAACAGCTGATTTCCCCTATCAGAGAGTGAGGCAGGGCACCAGCTGATTTCCCCTATCAGAGAGTGAGGCAGGGCACCAGCTGATTTCCCCTTTCAAAGAGTGAGGCAGGGCAACAGCTGATTTCCCCTTTCAGAGAGTTAGGCAGGGCACCAGCTGATTTCCCCTTTCAGAGAGTGAGGCAGGGCAACAGCTGATTTCCCCTATCAGAGAGTGAGGCAGGGCACCAGCTGATTTCCCCTTTCAGAGAGTTAGGCAGGGCACCAGCTGATTTCCCCTATCAGAGAGTGAGGCAGGGCACCAGCTGATTTCCCCTTTCAGAGAGTTAGGCAGGGCACCAGCTGATTTCCCCTATCAGAGAGTTAGGCAGGGCAACAGCTGATTTCCCCTTTCAGAGAGTTAGGCAGGGCACCAGCTGATTTCCCCTATCAGAGAGTGAGGCAGGGCACCAGCTGATTTCCCCTATCAAAGAGTGAGGCAGGGCACCAGCTGATTTCCCCTATCAGAGAGTTAGGCAGGGCACCAGCTGATTTCCCCTATCAGAGAGTTAGGCAGGGCAACAGCTGATTTCCCCTTTCAGATAGTTAGGCAGGGCAACAGCTGATTTCCCCTATCAGAGAGTGAGGCAGGGCACCAGCTGATTTCCCCTTTCAAAGAGTGAGGCAGGGCAACAGCTGATTTCCCCTATCAGAGAGTGAGGCAGGGCAACAGCTGATTTCCCCTATCAGAGAGTGAGGCAGGGCACCAGCTGATTTCCCCTATCAGAGAGTTAGGCAGGGCAACAGCTGATTTCCCCTTTCAGAGAGTTAGGCAGGGCACCAGCTGATTTCCCCTATCAGAGAGTTAGGCAGGGCACCAGCTGATTTCCCCTTTCAAAGAGTGAGGCAGGGCAACAGCTGATTTCCCCCTTCAGAGAGTTAGGCAGGGCACCAGCTGATTTCCCCTTTCAGATAGTTAGGCAGGGCAACAGCTGATTTCCCCTTTCAAAGAGTGAGGCAGGGCAACAGCTGATTTCCCCTTTCAGAGAGTGAGGCAGGGCACCAGCTGATTTCCCCTTTCAGAGAGTGAGGCAGGGCACCAGCTGATTTCCCCTATCAGAGAGTGAGGCAGGGCACCAGCTGATTTCCCCTATCAGAGAGTTAGGCAGGGCACCAGCTGATTTCCCCTATCAGAGAGTTAGGCAGGGCACCAGCTGATTTCCCCTTTCAGAGAGTGAGGCAGGGCACCAGCTGATTTCCCCTATCAGAGAGTTAGGCAGGGCACCAGCTGATTTCCCCTTTCAGAGAGTGAGGCAGGGCACCAGCTGATTTCCCCTATCAGAGAGTTAGGCAGGGCACCAGCTGATTTCCCCTTTCAGAGAGTTAGGCAGGGCACCAGCTGATTTCCCCTTTCAGAGAGTTAGGCAGGGCACCAGCTGATTTCCCCTTTCAGAGAGTTAGGCAGGGCACCAGCTGATTTCCCCTTTCAGAGAGTTAGGCAGGGCACCAGCTGAGAATCTCCTATATCTCCACCCTGCATCTCTGTGTAGTGCAGGACACAACAAGCCAGTGAGCTAGTGTTACCCTCCATCCCAGCTCTGGGACTCTATAAATAACAGGTCACATTCAGCACCACTTTGAGGAAACGTGATCATTTCAGTAGGGAACTTCTCTTTAGACCCCCTTCAATGTTTGCAGATCTGTAAGGTGGGAAGCAATATTGTGGAAGCTCTACCACTACACAGCTTATACCCAACCAGAACCTTCAGACATGCTTACATTAAAGGGTAAGGGCCAAGGGAGAGGGATAGAGAGCAATTTGGGATGGGCTGTTCCAGAAATCCCGTGAGAGATGAGAACTGGCTAGAGTACTGTCCAGTCCATGGATCTAAAATAATCCAACAAATGGTGACTAGTTGGTAGTGCTGAGGTGGTTGTTTCCATAAATAGCATGCTTTCCTTTACTGCTCCATTTGATCAACCCAGTAAACCCTTGAGGATTAAGCTGATTGGCCGCTATTCTCAGTGTTCTATTTTAAAATGATAGAACACCCATCATGTTAACCTATCAGTCATTAGAATCAGTTAGTGTTGAAAAAAATGACAGACTTTAGTTTGCATATCTAAAAAGGTAAGGCCTAGCGGTGTCTAGAGTCTAAGTCACGAGCACACGAGGAGACAGAGGCTCTCATCTGTGTGATACACTACCGTGTGTGTGTGTGTGTGTGTGTTTGAGTTAGAGCCAGTGTTAATCAGTCAGACATTCCCAACACACCTAGTTCTACATACCTCCCCTCCCTGGCCTGGGTGTGGGACTTAAAGGATTCATCTGTCTATTCCAGCTCTGCTGTTTCAGAGACAAAGTAAGGGAGAACTTTGTACCAGGTGTTGAACTGGTGAAAACACAGTAGACTTCTAATGATTTCCCTTGTGTTAGTACACAAAAAACATGTGCACATACTGTTCTGCACATTAAAAAGTGACTTTTCAAAGTGGCTTGCTGACACCAAACACCAAGTTTATTTTAGCAATGTGTTTTTCTCACTGTTACAGTACTGACTAACTTCTTATGGAGTGGCTGCATGATCGGATTCTCTGGATGCCTCATCTCAATAGCTAAAAAAACAACTTCAGCGCACAATTATTTTAATGTAGCTCCGCATAAAGGCATGTTGTACAAACATCTGTTGTAACTAGAAATGCCACGATCGACATGTTGTACAAACGTCTGTTCTAACCATTAGTTGGAACTATAAAACAACATGATCGACATGTTGTACAAACGTCTGTTGTATCCATTAGTTGGAACTATAAAACAACATGATCGACATGTTGTACAAACGTCTGTTCTAACCATTAGTTGGAACTATAAAACAACATGATCGACATGTTGTACAAACATCTGTTGTATCCATTAGTTGGAACTATAAAACAACATGATCGACATGTTGTACAAACATCTGTTGTATCCATTAGTTGGAACTATAAAACAACATGATCGACATGTTGTACAAACATCTGTTGTATCCATTAGTTGGAACTATAAAACAACATGATCGACATGTTGTACAAACATCTGTTGTATCCATTAGTTGGAACTATAAAACAACATGATCGACATGTTGTACAAACGTCTGTTCTAACCATTAGTTGGAACTATAAAACAACATGATCGACATGTTGTACAAACATCTGTTGTATCCATTAGTTGGAACTATAAAACAACATGATCGACATGTTGTACAAACATCTGTTGTATCCATTAGTTGGAACTATAAAACAACATGATCGACATGTTGTACAAACGTCTGTTCTAACCATTAGTTGGAACTATAAACAACATGATCGACATGTTGTACAAACATCTGTTGTATCCATTAGTTGGAACTATAAAACAACATGATCGACATGTTGTACAAACATCTGTTGTATCCATTAGTTGGAACTATAAAACAACATGATCGACATGTTGTACAAACATCTGTTCTAACCATTAGTTGGAACTATAAAACAACATGATCGACATGTTGTACAAACATCTGTTGTATCCATTAGTTGGAACTATAAACAACATGATCGACATGTTGTACAAACGTCTTTGTCTGTGTTAACTATAATGACATTGCATTATAACAGAAGCAGGACACAGACAGTCCAAGTATAGATTACATGTTTTCAAGTGGGGAATTACACATGCACATGTTTATCTCTGGGGAAAAGGTGTCCTGGGGGACCGGATAGGGCGGTTCGAGCCGAATGGCCCTGTGTCTCTGTAGGGACGAGCTCTGAGTAGAGAAACTCTGTGTGTGTGTGTGTGTGTGTGTGTGTGTGTGTGTGTGTGTGTGTACTAATGCAGGGGTGTGTTACCTGCCAGTGTGCGAGGGATGGTGAGCAGAGACCCGTGCACCAGAGGATCGTCTGCAGAGTTGACCAGCAGAAGTGGCACGTCAACCTAAAAAATACAACCATAATTAGATATACTGTATGCAATACACAGGCCCAATAAGAGTCCACTTAGACACAAGCTTAAATCATGAACTCTCCAAAGACCTCACTGTTCTAACAACTTCCTTTAGTACATCTCTGATATTCAGACACACATACATGTTTACAAAAGTATTCTTAATTCACACAGGAGAGAGAGGGATAGAAGTAGGGATAAAGAGTATCAACCTACATTGTGAATATAATGCACACAGCTCTCCTTCTCGTAGTATTCTTTGAGGGAGTTGTGCCCGTGGAACTTCCTGCAGAGACAGGAGGGGTGACAGGTCACAAAACAAAGCAGCATGCTGTGGAAACTGGAGAGGGATTATTAAGTGACATACTATGTGGGTGAGCACATCCCTATGAACCATGCACAGCAAGATACTCAGAGGCCTTAGAGCTGGGCGATATAGCAAATTCATGTTTTAGAACAATGTTCAAAATGCCTGTATCGCAAGAATCAAGTTAAATATATATATATTTTTAAACTGTCTTTTTTCTCGTCTCCTCTGCTCCTTCTGTGCTGTGTTCACGGTGCACCTTCCCACTGGCACAGACACCAAGCCCCTCCCCCTGACACTCACCACAACAAAGACTAAAGAGCACTTCTTCCTCTCTGACAACGAGCAGTTTAAAATCTCTATCTGCATTTAAACTAAACCATTCTAATGATACCCTTTTCATGTCTCAACTCCCAACACGTAGAACAGAGCAGACCTTACTAAGACGTGAGTATCAACGACTTGGGAAAATGTCTGCTCAGTTCCTGTCGTGCGCAGCATTGCGGTAACACCACCGCTAGCAGCATTTTAGCCACATACTGTTATGTGCCAACTGTCCAGTAGGCGTTTTATAAATGTGCAATGAGCATAAAAATACGCATTAATATCCGGAATTTGCAACTCGTTCTCACTTGATTTCAATATCTAAACAAAGTGAACAGAGTTGTTCAAACAGGTGGAGATGGACAGGAGGGTGTATTCAGAACAGTTCAACTGTTCTACCATGTTAGCAAGCAAATACACCCAAGTTGGCTAGACTTGAAATATAAAGATTAGCTGGCTACTCATTAGAAGGTGGGCTTGAGAGGTTGACCTGTGTTCATTATCTATGCCTGCTACCTTAAGTTAGTCATTATTAGTGAATGTACATTGTGCCTGGTTCTGGTTAAGTTTGTTTAAAAAAAGGCCATTTTCATAGACAGATTTGAAAGCCAGATCAGTGATTATTGCAAAAAAGCAGGTTAAACTATTTTGATAAAATGATTTAATTATTAATGGGTCTTATGGTTGAAGGCTTAGGTATAATTGTACAAGCCCTGAATTCCTTATGAAATGCAGTGTTTTGACCTTAAATTGTGCAACAAAGCTTATTTCAAGATTTAAAATCGAGAAACTCCCATACGCGATAATCGCCCAGCCTTGCTCAATGGCTCCTAGCATATTGTTCCTATGTATTGACAAAACTCAAAACGTTTGGCTTGAACTTCAGCAGGTGCTGTTGAGTGTTGACAGTTTATTTTAAACATACAGCCAATAAGTCTCACATTGACCCCCTGTGAAATCAGTTCTAAATATTGTAGTGTTGAGGACTCAACACTGATTTCACAGGGGGTCAATGTGAGACCGGTTGCTCACAGGAATAATTGCATTGTGTCATTTTAGCATGTGTTCCTTATTAGATTCTATTTAGTGTCTTTTACTCAAACGTATTGAGGGGGAAAGCGTGTCCTATACCTCATGATGGTTTCATCGATCTGCATGAGGGAGGTGGCCGTGTAGAGCCGGCTCAGGTCTGCATCCTCCATCTTCGTTGCACTTCCAAACAGACTGCCCCTGTAAACACACACACAAAATGTTGAGACATGGCGTTGAAACACGTGACAACACTAGTTATTCTCAGTAAAATCTATACCTTTACCAGGAATTTCCGTGCGTAATTGCCTCCATTTCATTAGTTAAATAGTTTGCCTCTGTACGGGTTTGGTGTTTCTCCTCCATGGGGAATTTACTGATCTGCTGGGTTGTGACTGAGTTAAGTCCAAGCCATTTGTCATAGATCTTAAATAATATAAGCCATTTAGCAGACAGTTTGATTTCCTATGGGTGGCCCCAGCAGGGCTTGAATGGGTGTTATCATGTGATGAAAGCTCCCAATCACCACATGGAGTTTCCACCATATGGCTTTTACAGTAATTTGGCCATTTCAGATGTATGAGAAGTGTCATGGCCCTAGGGTAGGGGCTAGGGGTTTCTTTGGGACTGGGCCTACCAGTGTGAATGTGCTAAGTATTGGAACAGGGCTGAGTACCTGTGTGAAAGGATGATCTTCTTCATGTTGTCGGCCATGAGGAAGTTGTAGAAGCGTCTGCACTGGTCCCACTGTAGGAACGTCTCCTGGGCCCTGTATATACACACACACACACACACACACACAAACACACGGAAGTCAGTTGTGTGTAGAGAGAGAACTAATTATATTGTTGTCATGTTTATATCAGTTTGGCCTGACAACCAACATACTCAAAAGTTGGCTAAAGCATGAAACACAGGTTTCATCACTGTAGGCCAATGCAGGACAACAAAAAACCTGCTGCCAACAACACTTTGTACTCTTGAAGCTGACATGCTATCCATCACCCCACATGTTAAATCCGCAGAACGATCTCTTACTGCACTATGAACTCAACAACACTACCTAGCTAGCAACTAGCTAATAACTAGCTAGCAACAAGCTAGCAGTACCCATCTAGGAATTAGCTAGTCCAACTTCATATCTGCTAGTGCACATGTGAAACAAGGTTGAGGAGTAACTGATTACATGTTATCAGTTACATGTAGGCTAAATCAGAATTTTTTGCCTGACCATAAGTTCAGAGACCTCTATGATGACACACTAAATGTGTTTGATGGATCCTTGTTGTCTTCTTCTAATGCCTCCTAAGGGGGAAGTCATCGAAAAAGTAACTTAAAGTAATCAGATTAATCAAATTCAATCAATCAAATTTATTTTATATAGCCCTTCGTACATCAGCTGATATCTCAAAGTGCTGTACAGAAACCCAGCCTAAAACCCCAAACAGCAAGCAATGCAGGTGAAGAAGCACGGTGGCTAGGAAAAACTCCCTAGAAAGGCCAAAACCTAGGAAGAAACCTAGAGAGGAACCAGGCTATGTGGGGTGGCCAGTCCTCTTCTGGCTGTGCCGGGTGGAGATTATAACAAAACATGGTCAAGATGTTCAAATGTTCATAAATGACCAGCATGGTCGAATAATAATAAGGCAGAATAGTTGAAACTGGAGCAGCAGCACAGTCAGGTGGACTGGGGACAGCAAGGAGTCATCATGTCAGGTATTCCTGGGGCATGGTCCTAGGGCTCAGGTCCTCCGAGAGAGAGAAAGAAAGAGAGAATTAGAGAGAGCATATGTGGGATGGCCAGTCCTCTTCTGGCTGTGCCGGGTGGAGATTATAACAGAACATGGCCAAGATGTTCAAATGTTCATAAATGATCAGCATGGTCGAATAATAATAAGGCAGAACAGTTGAAACTGGAGCAGCAGCACAGCCAGGTGGACTGGGGACAGCAAGGAGTCATCATGTCAGGTAGTCCTGGGGCATGGTCCTAGGGCTCAGGTCCTCCGAGAGAGAGAAAGAGAGAAGGAGAGAATTAGAGAACGCACACTTAGATTCACACAGGACACCGAATAGGACAGGAGAAGTACTCCAGATATAACAAACTGACCCTAGCCCCCCGACACATAAACTACTGCAGCATAAATACTGGAGGCTGAGACAGGAGGGGTCAGGAGACACTGTGGCCCACTCCGAGGACACCCCCGGACAGGGCCAAACAGGAAGGATATAACCCCACCCACTTTGCCAAAGCACAGCCCCCACACCACTAGAGGGATATCTTCAACCACCAACTTACCATCCTGAGACAAGGCTGAGTATAGCCCACAAAGACCTCCGCCACGGCACAACTTAAGGGGGGGGGGGGGGGGGGCGCCAACCCAGACAGGATGACCACATCAGTGACTCAACCCACTCAGGTGACGCACCTCCTCCAGGGACGGCATGAGAGAGCCCCAGTAAAGCCAGTGACTCAGCCCCTGTAATAGGGTTAGAGGCAGAGAATCCCAGTGGAAAGAGGGGAACCGGCCAGGCAGAGACAGCAAGGGTGGTTCGTTGCTCCAGAGCCTTTCCGTTCACCCTCCCACTCCTGGGCCAGACTACACTCAGTCATATGACCCACTGAAGAGATGAGTCTTCAGTAGAGACTTAAAGGTTGAGACCGAGTTTGCGTCTCTGACATGGGTAGGCAGACCGTTCCATAAAAATGGAGCTCTATAGGAGAAAGCCCTGCCTCCAGCTGTTTGCTTAAAAATTCTAGGGACAATTAGGAGGCCTGCGTCTTGTGACCGTAGCGTACGTGTAGGTATGTACGGCAGGACCAAATCAGAGAGATAGATAGGAGCAAGCCCATGTAATGCTTTGTAGGTTAGCAGTAAAACCTTGAAATCAGCCCTTGCTTTGACAGGAAGCCAGTGTAGAGAGGCTAGCACTGGAGTAATATGATCAAATTTTTTGGTTCTAGTCAGGATTCTAGCAGCCGTATTTAGCACTAACTGAAGTTTATTTAGTGCTTTATCCGGGTAGCCGGAAAGTAGAGCATTGCAGTAGTCTAACCTGGAAGTGACAAAAGCATGGATTAATTTTTCTGCATCATTTTTGGACAGAAAGTTCCTGATTTTTGCAATGTTACGTAGATGGAAAAAAGCTGTCCTTGAAATGGTCTTGATATGTTCTTCAAAAGAGAGATCAGGGTCCAGAGTAACGCCGAGGTCCTTCACAGTTTTATTTGAGACGACTGTACAACCATTAAGATTAATTGTCAGATTCAACAGAAGATCTCTTTGTTTCTTGGGACCTAGAACAAGCATCTCTGTTTTGTCCGAGTTTAAAAGTAGAAAGTTTGCAGCCATCCACTTCCTTATGTCTGAAACACATTCTTCTAGCAAGGGCAATTTTGGGGCTTCACCATGTTTAATTGAAATGTACAGCTGTGTGTCATCTGCATAGCAGTGAAAGTTAACATTATGTTTTCGAATAACATCCCCAAGAGGTAAAATATATAGTGAAAACAATAGTGGTCCTAAAACGGAACCTTGAGGAACACCGAAATTTACAGTTGATTTGTCAGAGGACAGACCATTCACAGAGACAAACTGATATCTTTCCGACAGATAAGATCTAAACCAGGCCAGAACTTGTCCGTGTAGACCAATGTGGGTTTCCAATCTCTCCAAAAGAATGTGGTGATCGATGGTATCAAAAGCAGCACTAAGGTCTAGGAGCACGAGGACAGATGCAGAGCCTCGGTCTGATGCCATTAAAATGTCATTTACCACCTTCACAAGTGCCGTCTCAGTGCTATGATGGGGTCTAAAACCAGACTGAAGCATTTCGTATACATTGTTTGTCTTCAGGAAGGCAGTGAGTTGTTGCGCAACAGCCTTTTCTAAAATTTTTGAGAGGAATGGAAGATTCGATATAGGCCGATAGTTTTTTATATTTTCTGGGTCAAGGTTTGGCTTTTACATTGATTACATTGCTGATTACAATTTAACAGGTAACTAGTAACTAAAAAATTACATTTAGAAAGTAATCTACCCACCCAACCCTGATGAGAAATACTACAGAGGTAGCATATATAGTGAGAACTGTGCAGCAGGCATAACAATCTCATTCAACAGATGGCATGGGCAATGACAAAAGACAAGGCTTTAGCTATGACAGACAGGAATGGAAAATAAAACAGAGGTATAAAGACTACTCCCATTTCACAAAAGTCCAGTCTGCCTGGTCCTGACACACACACGAACACACTGTTTACTCTCTGGACAGAGCAGAGTGTTCCTGCCAAGAGACGTTGGCCACGTTTCAAACTCAAAAGGTGTGGTTCAGAAACACCACACGTTTCACAGAGTTCCATCTACTCCATCCCAGAGCTTGTGCAATACCACATCTAGAAACACCAGAGTTGTGTGTTTTCAGTCACTGTATTGTGATAAAAAGTTTCTCCGTCACAACAAAAGCTCAAGTGTTTACAAAGTCTATGCTCATTATGATAACAGGCAGTCTGCTTTAGACCCAAGTGTAATCAAATAGATCACAGGGACTAAGACAGAAGGGAAAACACTGAAACAACTTCCATGGAAGAACTGCATGGTGCATGAAAACTAACAACCCAGGCTAACGGAGCAGCCAACAGTATGAGTCTGTTTCAGTACTCAATAACACAGACCTACTGTACTGGAGCCTACATCTTTGCCTACCTCAAAAGACTTGGCAAGGCAACAACCAGTTGTCTACAGCGGAGACAGACCGGCACCCAGGCAAGGATAAAAGGCAGGGAATCTGTCCTCTGTCTTTGTTGTGTTAGTCACCAGTCCACTGAGATCACAGATAAAGCCAAACTACAGGAAATGATCAATGATGCTGGAGAAAAAACAGGATCCCAGCTACTCTCAGCCTTGTTGCCATCTTGTCAGACAGAAAGCTGCTGGGCAAAATTAATTCCATCTGAGTGAACCTCCTTTTACAGAGAACCAAGGCTCAGAAGTAGGACAGACAGAGCACTTGTATTCAAAGCAATACACTTTGAAAGTAGATTACGTCACAAAGGTGCATAAAAGATGACGGCCCCCCCATGTAATTACCATAAAACGCCTCGCTTGCTAAGTTCGCCATATTGTACATTGCTCTCTGTTACTAATTTATTCTATTGGCATTAGCACAGTATACATGATTCTAATTCTAGCGCCAAGACAGTGGCAATTTGAAAAAACTAAAAAGTTAATTGTGCTTATTTACTGGCACATTGAACCATGTCGCGTGCCGTAGTTTACAAACTCAGTGGATAGTGGTCAAACTAAGACATATCTGAATTCCTTCATCTTTATGCGCCTTCACCATTGGTAAAACACAACTGAACAGTATGTCATTTTTGACAGCTGTTTTACCATAGCTTGCAAAAGAGTAGCAAAGGATGCTAACCAACTGCACAGTAAATAGAAACACCAGCTAGCTAACTTCACTAAGTTGGGGCAAAACACTTATTTACACTAAGTTAGCTACGTTACAGCTCATTGCTAACAAGCATAACACTGCCTCTAAAAAAGACAATGTTTCTCCACTGTTTATATTTGGATGTTCATGACACCTTCACTGACCTAGTATACAGCTGTGTGTAAAAAGGACATATAGTATGTAATGCAACAAACACCATTAGCTAGGCAAAATGTCCATTCTGCGTCCTTACGTAGCAATTATAATACACAAACGTGTGGAGCACTGCAATTTGTAACTCCACGGCTGAACACTGGATAGCCATTTTGAGCAGCTCTTACATGTTGCTTTTGCGTACTTGCACAGGGTTTAAATAAGTATTAAGACCGTAGCCCACCTGAGTGCACTGTATCCCTGGCAGACGCTGACGCAGCACAGCACTCTCTCCTGATTGGTCCGGTTCTCTCCCAGGAACTTGCACACGATGTTGCCTCCCAGGCTGAAGCCCACCACTATGAGGTGGGTGTGAGGGAACATCTTCTTGATGTAACCCACCATGGACGCAAACTCCCACGTGCAACCTACCAGAACAAGCACACGGACCAGAGCAAAGACATTACATACTGGGGCTTTGAGTTGGTTCATTTCCTTGGTAACATAATTCATGGCCACTGATCTGAAATGAGGGTGGTGTGGTGAAAACCTGTCTTTCACCTATACCTTCTGGTTGTTGCTTTGTGTGTGTGTGTGCGCATGTGTGTGTTTTATTAGGAGTATGTGTGTGTTTTATTAGGAGTATGTGTGTGTTTTATTAGGAGTATGTGTGTGTTTTATTAGAAGTATGTGTGTGTTTTATTAGAAGTATGTGTGTGTTTGTACACGCCTGTGTAGTCCTCACCGTAGGTGAACATGCGAGGTGAGGTGAGCTCGATGTTGGGCAGAGCACCCAGGTGATTGAGCACAGCACACCTGTAACCCTCCTTCTGAGAGTGACCCACAAAGGTGCGGATGTAGTGCTTCTCGCTATGGTTACCGATCCCCGGGCATATCACCATGGTGACATCATCTGTTGGAATAGCAAACATACGGACAGATGGATCAGTGAGCCGTTTGCAAATGAAAATATGTAAAGGCAAGATTACACGTCCTCATGGGCCGATCATTGCACGGTGTGGTAGGTAAATATGACAGGCAGCAAACAGAGACAGTATGGTGCCTCAATAAAACCTCTATAGGATGAGATGTCCCAGTCACTCAAATAATAAAACAACAAGTAGCCTAGTTACCAGAGGCTCTTTATTACCTTTATTTAACAGGCTAGTCAATTAAGAACAAATTGTTATTTACAATGACGGCCTAACAAGAGGCAAAAGGGATATAAATCTATATGTTTTAATAACTAAGATAAAACAGACAACACAGACAGAAGCCACTGGCAACATCACAACTAGAACAGGAAACTAAGTGGATGTGTGGAGTAAAGCAACATGCTTCCTTCCATATGGCAACGCAAACTAGTGACCATTAGAAACTACTACATCTCAACTCGGAGGTCAAAACAAATTATCTACGTCGCAAATGGCACCCTATTCAGTACACTACTTTTGACTATGGCCAATAGTCTGGTCAAAAGTAGTGCACTAAATAGGGAATAGGGTACCATTTGGGTCGCAGGCCCTGATCTCATCACCTTAGCCGAAAGTAAAGATAGTAGAGTTTACCAAGAGTCACGGTCTGTAAATCTGTGTCCTCAACAACACTGACATAATAATCACCTACAGAACGGGAAATGGAACCAGAGGGTAAACAAGTCAATGGACCAAAGGCGTCAAAACCGCCCTGACAAACTGAGCCCAGACAGGACCGATACCGTACATAGGACAGGTCCATAGCACAACATTGGGCTGATGAATTTGCTCTCATGCTTCCAATGAGCTCATTCAACAGCTTTCCTTCCCATTGCACTTCTCTCCTTGGTCATTGCTGTAAATGACAATGTTTCTCAACCAGTTAACCTAGGCATAGAAAAGATAAGGCAACCACATCTCAATTGAGGGGGATGTTTTTGTTTTTGAATGTTTATATTGAAAAAGAGAGTCCTGTGCCAATAGAGATTCTCCATTCTTGATAAATGATCCATGAATGATTGAAATAGCCCACCTCCTGTCCGGTGGTCCCCCATGGGCTCAAAGAGGTCAAAGGTGGCGGTGGCCCCATCCTGCATGGGTAAGTACTTCCTGAGGCCTATGGGGTGAGGGCAGCTCACACGCCCCATCTTGCCATACAGTGCTGTCTGTAGGTGGCCACTTTTACCCCACAGCAGGGGCGGAATGTACCTGCAAAACACACAGAGATTCACTATGGGCTGTTCTGGCTCGGACAAGGCTTACTTAGTTAATTTACTTTACTCAAGAGATGAAAGGTTTATTCGCAGGTAATAAAATACATTGTAATTCTTGGTATAGGCCCTAGGAGTTCTATCACATAGGCTAGTAGCCTAAATCGCACACATACAGTACACTCTACAATGCCATGCTAACTTGAGATCTGTGCACAGAAACATGTGTGGAACGTGCAACAGTGTCCATAAGAGGTTTCTGTAAGAAACAAGCACACAACAGCATTAGGATGTCCCTTGAAGTAATAGAATAACTTTACTTGATGACTTGTTCTTGCTTATAGTTTTGTCTTATTTCAGTCAGTCAGCTAATGTAGTATACAATTTTACTTGTATTAAACCTTTAACTAGGCAAGTTAATTAAGAACTCATTGTTATTTACCATGAAGATCTACTAAGTGGCAAAAAGGCCTCCTGCGGGGAACGGGGCTGGGATAAAACCATTTTTAAAAAGGTAGGACAAAACAGACTTCATGACAAAAGAGACACCAATATTACATTAAAAAAAAGAGAGACCTAAGACAACAACACAACATGAAAACAAAGCAGCAGCTCAACACAGTAGCAACATGACATGGCAGCAGCACAACACGACAACAACACAGGGGCAGCAGCACAACGTAACACAGTAGCAACACAACACAGCAGCAGCACAACGTAACACAGTAGCAACACAACACGGCAGCAGTACAACATGACAACACAGTAGCAACACAACACGGCAGCAGTACAACATGACAACACAGTAGCAACACGACAATAACAAAGTGGCAACAGCACAGCATGACAACAGCCCAAACGTGGTTAAGCACAGACAACAAGGGCAAAAAGGTGGGTGGTTTATTTGCTGTGTTGACTTTCAGTCACAGTGCGTTGGAACAACATTTACACACAGCGGGGGACAGGGAAGAGATTCACATTCCTAAATAGAACACACACGAAGCTGACCATCCTTGATAATGCATCTGCCCTGGTACTGTATCTGTATGGGAGTAGACGTAGGTAAGGGTCCAACCCTGCAGGAGATCAAAGTGGATCTATCTGCTGCTAGCACTGCAGTGAGACATGAGCTGGGCTAGTCATATCACAGTCATACAATCTACCATCTCACATCCGCACACTGAGTTTAGCACAGAAGTACAGCGAACATTTAGCAGGAAACCCTTGGCAAATGGCCAAAAACAAGTAGTGGTTTCCATTTTAGGTCTGTTTATAGATTAGCAGCCACGATAACAAAAGAAGGAGATCGATGTTGACAATTGCAATGTCCTCAAATGTAGCTTTGGCCTACTCTTTGGCCTTAAGATTTAATGTCCCTGTGATGAAATTGAGATAAATAGAACTAGCTAGGCAGCTCCCTGACTGGAGCGAATAGCTAGGCAGCTCCCTGACTGGAGCGAATAGCTAGGCAGCTCCCTGACTGGAGCGAATAGCTAGGCAGCTCCCTGACTGGAGCGAATAGCTAGGCAGCTCCCTGACTGGAGCGAATAGCTAGGCAGCTCCCTGACTGGAGCGAATAGCTAGGCAGCTCCCTGACTGGAGCGAATAGCTAGGCAGCTGTGAGGCTGTTTGCAGAGATAACCAAGGCCGGAGATAACCAAGGTCAGGGTGAACCATGGTCAGGGTGATCCTCTCCCAGTCAAAGGATGGACTGACGGTCCACACACATGGGTGGGGAGTGTACACACTGGTACAGTAAATATCGTCAGCGAGCAAAGTCTGTTGCTAAATCAACAGTTACACAACCCCCTCAATCTCATCTTCCTTCACTGTCATTAGAGCAGTCTGAGCACCTGGACATTACTTCCCTTACATAACGCCCATCTCAAAACACACAATGACCGCTGATGCTTCCCCACACCATTACTAATATTACAGATAAGACCTCCAACCCCTGTGTAAACATCATTATCAACTCTGACGTAGGTAGAGTTAGGGAGGTAGCATGAAGTAGAACAGGAAGCAGGAGTACTCCGGACCTCCAGGCTGATTTAAATATCCCCGATATAGACTAATACACTAAAGTCTTGGTCAGGTTTGATTCCCCAGAACATTCTCGCTCTGCGAATTATCCTCGACTGGCAGGGATGACGTAATGTTGTCACAGGAGGATTAAGAGGACAAGGGGAGGAGTCCAGGCAGGCAGGCGAGGGGGGGCAACAGACCAGCTAAGACCACAAGCAAAGGCTATGGCCCAAAACTGTTCAAATGACTCATCTGACATGACTGATGAAAGCTACACTTATCTACTGTGTGAATGAAATCAGTCTGTCATATTGCCTACACTTTAGAGTGGTGTAGGTCTGGGTGCTCCAGTCAAGACATTCCAGCAAACCTGTGTCCACACGCATGTAGCTACATGTCTGTGCACAAGTTTGTGTCCTCATGCATGTCTATGTGCACGAGTGTGTGCACTGTAACCTGCTGTCGCCCTTGACAGTCAGCAGCAGACCAAAGCAAAGGAAACAGAAGCCAGCATGGGCTGATAGATAGACAACTAAGGGTGTTGTCTGAGGTACAGATCAAAGTCACAGGTCTGTTCTATAGGAGGTCTGATTTAATAACTAGCCTTTTGATATGATGCAATACACATCCCTCTGATCTACTGTCTGAAGGGGTAACCACAACACTTTTTGGGGGTAAAATCATGGGGTAAGAGTTGGAGCTAAACAAAACCTAAGCTCAACGAGGCATTCATAAATGATATTCTTCAAAAAAAACAATAGCTACATATCATTAATCTAAACATTCAAAAACGGATGTACCAATCCCACATTGCCCCTTTACAGGGCTGGTTTCCTGAACACAAAGCCATCCGAGACAGATTGAGATAAAAGGCCAAGTAGACCTCTGATCATGGAAACCTGGCTTCACTCAGCATCAGAGAAGAATGGCTCTGCTGCACATCACTCCAGTGCAGGACCTGCCCTTTCAGAGGCGAACTCCCAAACTACTTAGGCTATTCCCAAACTCTCCGTAGGCTAAATTTAATCAAATATTTCAGCTGCGCCCTTATTTTCTAGAATACAATGACAGATGGAATGCATGGACTGCTTTGAACACAGAGTCGTTGCCCCCCTGTCTCATATTTCCTCCACTGTGTACCTCTCTCCTTCTCCATGATTGATCTGTCCGTGGTCACCGTGTTGGAAACAGTGTTATGCAACTCGACTGGGTGTCACTAGGAGTTACACAAACCGTCTTGGACCATTAGTCAGCATAAACAGAGCCAAGGAGCAATTGATGAATGAAAGACAGCCCTACTAGCCCAATATCCTTTTACACACGTTCTGTCTTGGCTAGCTTTTGACTGAGTACAGCCCAGTGGAGGGATATAGTGCAAAATTAAGATTAAAATGTATTTAATTAAGAAGCAATTCACCTACTGATTAGTATAATGAACCTTTAAAATTATAAAATCTGCAAGAGTTGGAGCTAAACAAATTGTCTTATCATATACTTATTAAGCCTATGACTAGATAAAATTAACTGACGGCAAATGTTTAACTGGGCATCCCTCCCTGAGGAAGTCTGGAACATTCCAGGTCCGTTAGTCACGGCTAAAAACACACAGACAGACTGTCAAACAAAAGCAAACAGCGCACATGAACACACACAAACCTCAAACTACATCTACAGTCTGTTTGGATAAAAAGTATCTGCATCCCAATTCCCTACGTGCACTAGTCTTGACCAGAGCCGTAAGGGAAGCACTTGTGGCCAGAGATTTGAGATGGAGTAACAGAGGCTTACATAATGAGACAGCAGCTGAGGGAAGCCTCCAGAGTCTCCCACTGGGCTTCAGACTCCCTTAAGACAGGACTATTAGGCCAGTAGAGTAGAGTACTGGCTCTGAACCATGCCACACATTCAGAGAAACCTCTAGTCATACAGGAGTATCGTTTTTTTCCACAACACACAGGAGTTCTTTGGAATGTGGGACTAGATGTAGGCTATAGTGTAGAGTGACAACAGAAGTGTTGGTGCGATCTTGGCAAGGCGATCATGGGGCAGTGGTCCAATTACAGGCTACTGAAAACCCCCTGAACAAATCATAGGACCCCAATAAGCTATAAAATACTTGTGGCCTTGGGTTAGAGTGTCCGCCCTGAGACTGGAAGGATGGGTTCCCCCGGTCGAGTCATACCAAAGACTGGAAAAATGAGACCTGATGGGTCTCTGCTTGGCACTCAGCATTAAGTTATATTGGGGTAAAGACCTGCACTAGACTAGTGTCCTGTATGGTCGCAGAACACGGCCAAAGACTGAACCACAGGCAGAAAGGTCACTCACTCTTTGGTCAGGATGGGGCAGGACTTGAGCAGGAAGCGGTTCAGGGGCGTGTCCTGGTAGGTGATGTCAGGAGCGGCGGTGGGACTCTTGAGGTTCAGGCAGCGGACGATGACATACAGCACCGTGGCGACCGCTGCCAGCTTCATGCCGTCGAACATGGCCGGCATCTCCGGGGCGACGATGGTGTAGTCATAGTAGCCCGAGTCTTGGGTGGCCATGGTGCCTCTGAGACAAACACAGAGAAGTAAACAAAGCGTTAGACTGTAAATACTCCACTTAGAACAAATACAGCTAGTACGGATGATCCTGCTACACAGAACACATTAAATCAACTAGCCTACATCAGCCATGCTCACTAGTACACTGATTAACTGTACCCTGGACAACAAAACTACATTAATGTCACTTTAAAACTTACATCTTGTTCACCAAACTTAATCAGTGGCCGTAAACAGTGTGGACCATGGAACAAACAGGGCACAAAGTGGTCTAGCTATTTCTCTGTCAAAAAGAGGAATTCAAGGCATGTAGCCTAGCAACAGCTAAATATGTTTCAGCTGCCTGCTAGGAGCAATGACAGAAGCAGAAAATGAACAAAGCCAATGATGGTAAACAGACTGGCCAAAACAAAAAGAGATGGTGGAGAAAGAGGTAGGCTGGTTTACAGTCCAAAAAGAGGAACTTGTGGTATGTAAATATGAGAGTCAGATGATGAGGTAGTTTAGATAAAACAAACAAACTTCCGAACATGGATAGGAAAGAGTTGAGCAATTCTATCAAACAATTATTTACTTACAATTTAGGTTTAAATTCAATAAAAAGATGATCCACTCTGTCCAACAGCCTTTATTTGTGCAGTGACAGAGTCACAGTGACGTGGTCAAATCTGGAAGAAAAACAATGTTTTAAAACAGGTGTTACGAATTTGCACGATCTGCCAAGACAACCCAACAGAACATCAGAGAAATTGTGCCTCTTCATATCTCCATACTAGACTTCTTTCCTTTAACATGGTTCTACAATCCCTGTAGTTCCTCTTCAATATTAAGCACTGACCTCAAACCAGTCATTTGTGACGGATGTGATAAAGTTCATTTGTCTCCTTGGTTAACAAGAGAGTGTGCAGTGATCAATCCTAACAGCCCCATTACTAACAGTGATCCCCGCTGTCCTCCACTGCTCCAAATGGAATTCCCTGTAGAGCATGGAATTACTGCGCTCTCCAATCAGAAAGAACACTATCTGATAAGAATCAATTACATTAGCCATGGCCACTAAGGTCAGCAGGCCGAGCACTTCTATGAATCCTTTCTAAGGCTGTGTGCACTACGCCTATATAGGGAATAGGGGATGTAAACTAGGCTCTGTGTGTTCACCTCTATACCATCTAGAATGCATTAGTTATGTCCTAATAACAACTGCAGTAACTACAAGCCACTTTTTTTGGGGGGGGGGGGGGGGGGGGGGTTGAAACCATACTTTGATTTCATGGATGCTCAGAGCTTGCATCCATAGCTCTGTCTATGAATTTGAGTGTTATTACATTTCTCAAACCCTATCCCTCTGCATTTTATTAAAACAAGTGATGGGTGGCCGCTTTGTTGTTGTTTCATGTAAACTGCAGATTGCCTCTGATGTGGGAAGGCCAGTCAGTCATCCAGCATGATCACTGATGTAGCCTTAAATCATTTAAGGGGGGGGGGCACGTGCCTCAATAGGCCACGGATAGCCTGTGCTAAGAATCACCGCCTGCCCTGCCATCATGAGATACAATAACATTCCAGAGCTGCGTAGTTGAGAGATTAGGGAAACCACCACGGGCATAGCCCCATAACACCCTACTCTTTAATCTGTCTGTCACAGTAGCGAACACTTGCAGCTGGGCATGAGTGAGAATGCAGAGCGATGGTTTACCCCAAATTTAACTCTCCTGTTTTAGTTATCACATGGACCACTTTTTTTCCACATGTGTATTGGTAGGCAGGTGTAGGAATAATTTGCCTAAGTGTGTGATGATGATGATGACAATAGGAATAGAAACACACCGCATGAGAAGACAATTACCTAGCAAGCTAATTTAGTTAGCCATTTCAGTAAATGCAGATTATCATGGTGCGCAGCAAGTCAAGTTCAAGGGAAACCCACCACCAGCTACATACAGTACGTACGCACCATGCAGTCCCCGCTGCTTTTTCTATCAATGGCTTTGCCACCGACATGTAATGCTGGACACAGCAATATTTTAGATGGCTTTCGTAAAATAAAAATGTTTTTGTCGACATAGGTAATAATATAGTAAACAAGTAAGAGAGGACTAGTACTGTAACGTTAGCTCGATGCTATTTGGCAAAGGGCCCCAACTCACCATCCCTGCTTTTCGCGCATCCACGAGCTAGTGGTGGAATGATTGTTGACAACCTCTCTCGCAGTATGTCAAACCAACATACAGCTAGCGAACTAAGCAAGGTATGTGTTCAAATGGAAAATTACATTTGTTAGGTAGTTAGCATACCTTGCTTAGTTCGATAGTGGTGTGTTCAGCTAGCTAAACCGACGAAAACAACACAGCTCCCTGCGCCCCGTCCCTAATCGTAACAGACAGAAATAGCTGGCAAACTAACCTCGTTACCGTCCTCTCCTACACCGTGTCCAGTCTTTTCCTTTTCTCCTTTGTGTCTGAATCCGTGTCTTTCCATAGGGATGTTTCTATATTTATCTCGAAATAATTTACGGTCCGTCTTTTCTATTATTTCCCTCCCTGTCGATGGACATGCATTAACGTGTAGCTACCGCTAGACTGACATCTCGGAATTCACTTCCTATTCCTATCTCATTTGCATATGATTCCCCTTATTCTATTGGGTTACAAACGCAGATACGTAATTTCTCTGACGTATTTTCCCCATCTCTTACACAGCGCGGCTCCAGTTTCTTTACAGCGATTGGCTAAAGAAAATTAATATAATTGTATCCCCCAAAATATATTCAGGAAAATAACACGCTTTACATATTCATCCGTAATTTAATATATAGCTAGCTCAATGATCACAACCTATTGCTGAAACGTGTGGAGCGTCGTGCGTCAATGTATAAACCAATATAATTGGGTCTCATATAATCCATTTCATTGATCAAATGATCAATAGCATACAGTCTTTCTTAGAATGTGCAAGAAGCATGAGGATGCCTCCAAACAACAGTTATGTTACATTAATACATTCCCTTTTAGAAAAAAATCGGAGCACTTTGTTCAGATAACCTACACATTTCAGCTGAATATGTAAAGACTTGTCTTACAAATCCTTTCTTATTCCTTCAAGCAATAACTAGCATGCTGCCCATGCTAAAACGTGCTTTTGGGCACTATAGAGTCCTCTATCTATCTCTATGGTTTGACCATAGCCACAATATGTTCTATTTAATTGGGAAAAACGTCCACTAGGAAGCGATACAACTCAAAATGTGGACATCAAACCCCCCAGGTCCAGATCTGCAGAGGGAAGGGTAAAGGTACCCACTATAAAGGGTAAATTAGTTACATATAGCGAAAAATGTTAACCTACCATTGTTCATATACTATAGCCAGACTTCAACAACATAGTAAGTTCTCTGAGTACATATGTCTATTCCAAAGTGTTTGTAAAAAATATATATAAAGTGAAACACAAATGTTAACACAAATTTTACAGTACAAGGTTTAGGGATCTACCCCAGCCTCCGACGCGCCCACCCGCGCATTAATCCATGGAACCCGCTAATTTAGAACCCGCCTACCTTCCCTGTCAATCTCAGCCGGGAAACTAGCGGTATCACCGTATTATATTATCCATCTGGTCTACTCTCGGAAAGAGTGGGGAATTCTCGAGAAATCAACATGAAACGTCACGGGTTTTTGTGCCCTTTGACATTTATTTGCGCTTGTGTCCTTACCGCTGCCGTCTGCTCAGTGAAAGGTGAGTCCCGTTTATTTAGTTGGTTAACTCATCCAACCCTATCGCAAGAATCTACTGTTAAAGTCTAATCCTTCAAAGGGACAATCCGGAATTCAAACAATAACAAAGCGACTGACCCGCTACTTGTTTTGGTAAACAGCTGAAAGATGTGGCTTGAGAAATATAACCACTCTCAAATTCACAGATAGACTAACCATCCATGAGGACTGACCATCCATGAGATCAGAATGATAGTTTTAACCATGTTTTGACGCTATAGACCTACAGTGTATATTTACATTGACTTAGTTTACAAACATTGGAGTAAAACAAGCTTATATTTTGGGCTCTGATGAAGTTCATGAAGCATTTATAAATTATATTCTTCAATAATCAATGGCTATATGTCATTAATTTAACAGATCAAAAAAATGGATGTATTAACTCCAGATTGTCCCTTTAACGTGTAAGGACTTTATATGTTACATTCAGAGGTAGTCTGGCTCTGGCAGCCAAAACAGCCAAAGACTCCAGCTAAGGTTCTAGAAACATAAAGCCCTCTACTCTCGTATTAGATACAAATTATTTTACAAACATAAAGTATACACTTACTGTACAGTACACTGTTTCAACCAACAGTATTCTTGAGTTACAACAAGTTTCTGGCATCCTTCTTCCATTACATACCTACTGGTTACTCACATTCACTATTCAGGTGACTATTTTTCACTGTAAAAGAACTAAGCAAAGTAACTCTCTGTAGGCCAACACTTCATTAATGCCAGATATAACTGCTGATTTTGCCTGTCACTCATGTCCAACTCTCTTGTGTTGACTGCTCTGGCCCATACCTCTTGCATCAGACATTTACAACACAATGTCCCAACTTTTCACCTGTAGGTCTTAGTGAAAAGGTTAAATGTCACAGGAGCTGGACATCCAAATGTGGGCTGGATGATCAAATCAAATGTATTTATAAAGCTCTTCTTACATCAGCTGATATCTCAAAGTGCTGTACAGAAACCCAGCCTAAAACTCCATAGAAAGGCCAAAACCTAGGAAGAAACCTAAAGAGGAACCAGGCTATGAGGGGTGGCCAGTCCTCTTCTGGCTGTGGCGGGTGAAGATTATAACAGAGCATGGCCAAGGTGTTCAAATGTTCATAAATTACCTGCATGGTCAAATAATAATAATCACAGTAGTTGTCGAGGGTGCAACAGGTCAGCACCTCAAGAGTAAATGTCAGTTGGCTTTTCATAGCCGATCATTGAGAGTATCTCTACCGCTCCTGCTGTCTCTAGAGAGTTGAAAACAGCAGGTCTGGGACAGCTATCACGTCCGGTGAACAGGTCAGGTTTCCATAGCCGCAGGCAGGACAGTTGAAACTGGAGCAGCAGCACGGCCAGGTGGACTGGCCGAGTCATCACGCAAGGAGTCATCACGCCATGGTCCTAGGGGGTCAGGTCCTCTGAGAGAGAGAAAGAAAGAAAGAATTAGAGAGAGCTTAAATTCACACTGGACACCAGATAAGGGGCGGCAGGTTAGTGGTTAGAGTGTTGGACTAGTAACCGGAAGGTTGCGAGTTCAAACCCCCGAGCTGACAAGGTACAAATCTGTCGTCCTGCCCTGAACAGGCAGTTAACCCACTGTTCCTAGGCTGTCATTGAAAATAAGAATTTGTTCTTAACTGACTTGCCTGGTTAAATAAAGGTAAAATAAAAATCTTATTTAAAAATAAGACAGGAGAAATACTCCAGATATAACGACACAAACTACTGCAGCATAAATACTGGAGGCTGAGACAGGAGGGGTCAGGAGACACTGTGGCCCCATCCGATGATACCCCTGGACAGGGCCAAACAGGCAGGATATAACCCCACCCACTTTGCCAAAGCACAGCCCCCACACCACTAGAGGGATATCTTTAACCACCATCCTGAGACAAGGCCGAGTATAGCCCACAAAGATCGCCGCCACGGCACAACCCAAGGGGGGCGCCAACCCAGACAGGAACACCACGTCAGTGACTCAACCCACTCAAGTGACGCACCCCACCTAGGGACGGCATGGAAGAGTACCAGTAAGCCAGTGACTCAGCCCCTGTAATAGGTTTAGAGGCAGAGAATCCCAGTGGAGAGAGAGGAACCGGCCAGGCAGAGACAGCAAGGGATAAACGTAATGCGAGGGAAAAAAGTTATTGGCACACTCTTTTAGATCGGGAAACAGTCATTTTCTTGTCATTACTTTTTTTTGTAGTCAGGTCTGTAAAATGAAGGGATGTCAGTTTCTATGATCAATTATTAATTTATAATTTAACTCATCATGAATAAAATTTGCATTGCTCAGCTAAGAATTACATTTAAAGTGTGCTTTCAGTCAAGTGATTTTCTTTCTCACTTACTCAAATACACTTTTCAAGCTCTGCTTTCATTTAATTGTGTAAATCATATTTTAAATATTTATCACGTATCACCACTGAAAATATATCACTAGAGCTTAGATAGTGAAGATTGCTACTCTTTGCCTCAGACAATTCCTCGATCCAATCCAGAGGGCTGTACCTCTCTCAAATGGTCTAGGTGAGTGCAGTTGTTCAGACCATGGTTCTAGTGATGACAACCCCCATAAACCTAAAAGATCATCAAAGTTGGTGCTTCAAAAGTGTGAAGGGTATTATTTCAGTCCTGTCTGCTATTTGTAGAGTCAATGTAGATAATTGAACGCCTGACTCAGACATATTGTTGCCATGTGATTTTTGATGATAGACTTTCAACCCTGTACTTAAATGTAAAGATATGGTTAGCAGCACAGTCTTATGTTTATTGTCTACGATCACAACCAGTGATTCCTGTAAGAGGCATGTTGTTTACTCTAAATCATTGTAGGTTGAAAAGGAAGAAGAGGAACCACACTTAATGTCCATTTTCTTTTTGGAGAACAGAAATGTATTTTTGTTACTCAACCCACCCCAATGCACACACAGAAGGGTTGGAAGCACAGGGTCAGCCACTGCGCAGCACCCCTGGAGCAGATGGCAACTAGGATATTCAATTCTCACCAGATTTTTACTGTCGGGCCTGTGATTCTACCCGGCAACCCTCCACTTGCTATCTACAACCTAAAAGGGTTCTTCAACTGTCCCCATAGAACTGTTTAAAGAACCCTTTTTGGTTCCAGGTAGAACCCATTTGGTTCCAGGTAGAACCCATTTTCATTCCATGTAGAACCCTTTACACAAAGGATTCTACATGGAACCCAAAAGAGTTCTACCTTTTTTTTTCTAAGAGTGTACAGGTGTATGGCTACTGTAATGAAAGGTCTACCTGTAAGCTTAGGCAACAATGTGCTCAATTATATCCGCATCACTGTACAACAAAACATATGTTTATTTGCAACATCTCTTGGAATACTTATAATGCAGAGATTTTCAGATTATCTTCAGAGAATTTAGAGAACCAGTTTCACTTTGGTGATAGAATGAGCTCTGTATAGTCACTCTTATTTGTGCACCAGGAATTTTTATCTCGACCACCTGTTCATGTTGTGTGTTGATAGGTTTAGGTGGTATACCTGGCTCAAGCCCCCTGACCCTCGACACACCTAAGTCGCATTCCACTGCTTACACATTGTCAGATCTTACAACATCTGTATAGGTATGTTACCTATCAGATAACCACATCCATCTGTCAGTCGATGACACAGTCAATGAAGTGTCCTGGCACGCAGAAACCATTGGTTGATGCATGCAACGTCTGAGCAGTGGAACGCGACCCTAGTGTTGTGTACAAGCATTTTGCTACATCCGCAATAACATCTGCTAAATATGTGTATGTGACCAATAAAATTTGATTTTATGTGTTTTGTAAGTGTTGGTCATTCCTGAAATGAGGAAAATGGGAATCCACTTCGAGGTACCTATCCCTGGTCTGTTTATAATCTAGGGAATCCTGCATTCTTTTAGTTTGGAAGACAAACACATTCGGTTAGTGAAGTAAAGCACAGGGGGAGGTGAGAATGAAATGCACAGTCCATTTAACATGTCTGTCTGGACCCAGAGCAATAATCTGTGGCTAGTTCCCATGACAGACTGTTAACATACTGTAGCTGACCAGCCTGCACTCAAGTTTAGGTTCTGGGTTCCAAGATTGATCTTTCGCTGTGTTTAAATGTGTTTCTTAGTATCCAAGCAGCAGGAAAAGCAGAACATAAGTTATTTTGCACCCACGCACTTCATTGTTATTGCAGGTGTAGCGAAATGCTTGTACACAACACGAGGGTCACGTTCCACTTGAATAGCTGACAGTTGGTGAAAGAAACTGAAACGGGTTGATACCATTGATGTTTTATTGTCATGAACCATAAACTCAAAGACAGGTGTCACTTCTGTTCCCCTTTCCATCCCCTCACTTTCCTGAGTGTAATCAGCAGAGGAATTTTTGGGTTCTAGGTAGAACCCTTTTTGGGTTCGTCAGAGCAGTGGAACGCTCTGTGGAAAGGGTTCTACATGGAACCCAAATGTGTTCTACCTGGAACCAAAAATGGTTCTCCTATGGGGTCAGTCAAAGAACCCTTTAAGGTTCTAGATAGCAACTTTTTTTATATAGGAATCTCCACAAAATCATGAAATGCCTTTAACTTGAAATGCCTGGTACACTTTCAACACAACACTTTCTCTCACCCCTTTGTCAGCTCCTCAAAGGAAGTGTTTTAACCCTGGTGTTCTACCAACCGACAACGTGTCTGTTGTCGGTTGGTAGTAAAGCCAGTATGCTCACTACAAAAGGTTGACTGAGGCTGTAAAACCCACTGATTAATATTTATTTTACCTTTTATTTAACTAGGCAAGAACAAATTCTTATTTTCAATGACAGCCTAGGAACAGTGGGTTAACTGCCTGTTCAGGGGCAGAACGACAGATTTGTACCTTGTCAGCTCGGGGATTTGAACTTGTAACCTTTCGGTTACTAGTCCAACACTCTAAGGCTACCCTGCCGCCCCAATAGAACAGCCCAGGTGAATGGTGAGATGAGTGAGATCCCCAGCATGCAGCCCTCTACATTACATAGACCTGGGTATCTAAAATACTTAGTAATTACATTGTACCAAGAGGGTAAGTACATCAAGTATACCTGTAACTCTATAATAAGCTACTTAGCAATACTTGACAGGGAGCACACCAACTATTTTTCTCTGGCAGGGAGCTTGTTCATGATTGTCAACTCTAATGACCATTCTCAGCTCACCTCTTCAAACTCCTGTATGTCATTGAACCTACCCATTGTAAAGCAACTATGATTCTGTTTTATATGCTGGTATGTCATGGAGGACTGTAAGGTCACTCTTGGCTTAGTGGAACCATAAAACCACCTGTCTCCCTCTGGATGTTTCTGTCCTCTCCTTCCTGTGCTCTGTGAGTCAGCACTTAGGCCCTCTATGACCTCCCAGCTAACATGGGCCCTCAGCATCACCACATCTCCTTTGTGTTCATGGAGGGAAACGACTCTCGTTAGAGTGCCAGTGCCTGTATTCACAAAGTGTCTCAGAGTAGGAGTGCTGACCTAATATCAGGTCTTCCCTGCCTGTGTCATCTTAGTCATTATGATCTGAAAGCATATACTGACCCTAAGAGCAGCACTCCTACTGTGAGATGCTTTGTGAATACAGGGCCAGGAGTCCAGGGACGTCCCTTATCAACCCTCCAACTTTTCATGCTGTGATGTAAGATATGCTTGATCACATGTAATGGAGAGGCCATTGAGGTGAGGTATAACTGCCTTTTGACACAGAGATTGTCAAACTGTCTAAAACATGGCAGGTGCATGGAGGCTCCATATCGTGCCTTTATGTGGCCACCCTGTGACACTCCTCTCTCTCACCTCATTTTATTCTCTTCCCCCCTCTCTCCCTCTCTTTACCACTGTCTCTACCCCCCTTTCCACGTCTCTCTCTCTCGCTCCCCCTCTTCCAGGAGATTACTGTGAAGTGAATCTCTGCCATAACGGAGGGACGTGTGTGACCGGGGTGGGGGAGGACCCATTCATCTGTATCTGTGCTGATGCTTTTACTGGAGACACCTGCCACCTCAATGAGACTGGTAAGGAGGAGTAGAGCTAGCCAAATATGGTCAAGGCAAGTCAATGAGACAGGTAAGGAGGAGTAGAGCTAGCCAAATATGGTCAAGGCAGGTCAATGAGACTGGTAAGGAGGAGTAGAGCTAGCCAAATATGGTCAAGGCAGGTCAATGAGACAGGTAAGGAGGAGTAGAGCTAGCCAAATATGGTCAAGGCAGGTCAATGAGACTGGTAAGGAGGAGTAGAGCTAGCCAAATATGGTCATGGCAGGTCAATGAGACTGGTAAGGAGGAGTAGTACTAGCCAAATATGGTCAAGGCAGGTCAATGAGACTGGTAAGGAGGAGTAGAGCTATCCAAATATGGTCAAGGCAGGTCAATGAGACTGGTAAGGAGGAGTAGCGCTAGCCAAATATGGTCAAGGCAGGTCGATGAGACTGGTAAGGAGGAGTAGAGCTAGCCAAATATGGTCAAGGCAGGTCGATGAGACTGGTAAGGAGAAGTAGAGCTAGCCAAATATGGTCAAGGCAGGTCAATGAGACTGGTAAGGAGCAGTAAAGCTAGCCAAATATGGTCAAGACAGGTCAATGAGACTGGTAAGGAGGAGTAGAGTTAGCCAAATATGGTAAAGGCAGGTGGACGTATTTAAAAAGCTTTGAGTTTCAAATGGGACAATTCAATATACTCTGTATACTGAGATTTTGGTCTTGTCACTTCATTTTTAGAAGCAAAGCTAATTTCTTGGACTGGCACCCAGGCGCTGGCTTCCATTTCTGTTTGTTAAACCTGACTGTTTTTCATTAAATTAAAGCATATTCTTGATTTTTTTCCTTGAGTGTATCCGGTCTTTATAATTGGTCAATCCTACCTTAGGTCCCTGCATTCCCAACCCCTGCAGGAATGATGGGTCGTGTGAGGTCATCACTCCGACCAGACGAGGAGATGTGTTCAGCGAGTACGTGTGTAAATGCCAGCCTGGCTTCGAGGGCGTGCACTGCCAGATCAGTAAGTTCCTTACTTGTGACTGTACCTGTCCTAATTCGCCCTGCCGACCCGGGCTTTCCTTCCTTCAAGTAATCCCAGATCTGAATTGGTTGGTTGGATTGGTGAAAGTAATAGGGAAGTAGCCGAACATGGCCAACATGTCTGTGCTACTCAGCGTTTCCCCTAGATTGTTGTCTTAAGACACATTTTTAAATCGGAAACAATTAATGCCAAATTGTTGTAGGTGAGGAGAACCAGAGCTTGGCTTGGGTAGGGTCCACTACCCCAATCCTAACTTCCACCATTCCGGTCAAAACAACAAACTGACAGACTGAATGGTGTGTCATGGCAGGTCGTGTTGAGGCATTATTAACATTAATGGGTGTAAAAGTTGGAAACGCCGGAGACATTTTCCACTCTGTGCATGAGTGTAAGAAAGCATTGTGGTGAGCTCATGATTCATGAAAGACTTTCATTCAGCTCGTTGGAGAGCTGTTAGCTAATGAGGAAATGGCAACCCAGCCAAGCGTCTTAGAGTGAAAAAGCGTTTTTCAGCCATGTTGACTAAATGCAGCATGACTGGGTGAATCGTGGATATGAATCTCCTTTTAATCTCCTGCTTGGAAGGCATAAGATGTTCAGTGTGATCTCCTGCTTGGAAGGCATAAGATGTTCAGTGTGATCTCCTGCTTGGAAGGCATAAGATGTTCAGTGTGATCTCCGCTTTTGAAGAAGTTGTGATTTAGCTCTTTAACCTTCACTGGGGGTCCAATCTGGTCCGTACTTTAAAAATGTTTTTGTTTTTTTAAATATGTGAGTAGTAAAGAAAAGACATTAGCAGACCCTCACATCATTACCAGACACTCACATCATTAGCAGACACTCACATCATTAGCAGACACTCACATCATTACCAGACACTCATATCGTTAGCAGACACTCACATCATTAGCAGACACTCACATCATTAGCAGACACTCACATCATTAGCAGACACTCACATCATTAGCAGACACTCACATCATTAGCAGACACTCACATCATTACCAGACACTCACATCATTAGCAGACACTCACATCATTAGCAGACACTCACATCATTAGCAGACACTCACATCATTACCAGACACTCACATCATTACCAGACACTCACATCATTAGCAGACACTCACATCATTAGCAGACACTCACATCATTACCAGACACTCATATCGTTAGCAGACACTCACATCATTAGCAGACACTCATATCATTAGCAGACACTCACATCATTAGCAGACACTCATATCATTAGCAGACACTCATATCGTTAGCAGAGACTCATATAATTTGCAGACACTCACATCATTAGCAGACACTCACATCATTAGCAGACACTCACATCATTACCAGACACTCACATCATTAGCAAATCAAATCAAATGTATTTATATAGCCCTTCGTACATCAGCTGATATCTCAAAGTGCTGTACAGAAACCCAGCCTAAAACCCCAAACAGCAAGCAATGCAGGTGTAGAAGCACGGTGGCTAGGAAAAACTCCCTAGAAAGGCCAAAACCTAGGAAGAAACCTAGAGAGGAACCAGGCTATGTGGGGTGGCCAGTCCTCTTCTGGCTGTGCCGGGTGGAGATTATAACAAAACATGGTCAAGATGTTCAAATGTTCATAAATGACCAGCATGGTCGAATAATAATGAGGCAGAATAGTTGAAACTGGAGCAGCAGCACAGTCAGGTGGACTGGGGACAGCAAGGAGTCATCATGTCAGGTATTCCTGGGGCATTAGCAGACACTCACATCATTAGCAGACACTCATTTCATTAGCAGACACTCATATCGTTAGCAGACACTCATATCGTTAGCAGAGACTCATATCATTTGCAGACACTCATATCCAAAGGAACATTTAGTAAGTGCTTACATGGAGCAGAATGGATTAAAACAACTGTATTATCCACATGATATAGAAATGTCCCTTTGGCTTCACACTATGACATAACAGTAACATGACATTAAAGGGGCAATCTGTATTAAATACATCCATCTTTAGACTTTTAAAATGAATTATACATACCCATTTCTCATGAGTTTAGATCAACTGTCGTACCCTAGTAGAACCCCAAATATAAACTTGTTTTACTCCTTTGTTTGTAAACAATGTAATTGCAGTCAAAAACTGTATAGCCTAAAAGCATTGTTAAAACTATCATTTTGAGATCATGTATGGACAGTCCTTGTATCCATAGCTCTGTCCATGAATTAGTAATATGTTGATTTCTCCAGCCCCTTCCCTCAGTTGTTAACCAAAACAGCAGCTGGGTGGCTTTGTTATTGTATCGAAACTGCAGATTGCCCCTTTAAAACAGTGATGTCATTATGATGACATTTAAAACATTTATTTGGATGACAAAAACCTAAGAATGAGTGTTCTAAACCATTCTATGATGAGGAGAAGTAACTCTGCCTGCAGTGCATCCCAGGGACACACCCACAATGTGGTGAAGCGTGGGCTGCTGATGGATGGGCTTTAAATACTGTGTGTGTGTGTGTGTGTGTGTGAGAGAGAGACACACCTTTGGACACCTACTCCTTCCAGGGTTTTTCTTTATTTTTACTATTTTACTACGTTGTAGAATAATAGTGAAGACATCACAACTATGAAATAACACATATGGAATAATTTTAGTAACCAAAAAAGTGTTAAACAAATCTAAATATATTTGAGATGCTTCAAAGTAGCCACTCTTTGCCTTGATGATAGCTTTCCACACTCTTTGGCATTTTCTCAACCAGCTTTGTGAGGTAATCATGTGGAATGCATTTCAATTAACAGGTGCGCCTTGTTAAAGTTAATTTGTGGAATGTCTTTCCTTCTTAATGTGTTTGAGCCAATCAGTTGTGTTGTGACAAGGTAGGGGTGGTATTTAGAAGATAAACCTATTTAGTAAAAGACCAAGTCCATATTATGACAAGAACAGCTCAAATAAGCAAAGAGAAATGACAGTCCATCATTACTTTAAGAAATGAAGGTCAGTCAATCCGGAAAATTCCAAGAACTTTGACAGTTTCTTCAAGTGCTTTGATAAAACTGTCTCTCATGAGGACCGTCACCGGAAAGGAAGACCTCTGCTACAGAGTTAAGTTCATTAGAGTTAACTGCACCTCAGATTGCAGTGCAAGTAAATGCTTCACAGAGTTCAACTAACAGACACATCTCAACAACTGTTCAATGGAGACTGCGGGAGTCAGGTCTTCATGGTCATATTGCTGCAAAGAAACCACTGCTAAAGGACACCAATAAGAAGAAGAGACTTGCTTGGGCCAAGAAACACGAGCAATGGACATTAGATCTGTGTAAATCTGTCCTTTGGTCTGATGAGTCCAAATTTGAGATTCTTGGTTCCAACCACCGTGTCTTTGTGAGACGCAGAGTAGGTGAACTGATGATATCCGCGTGCATGGTTCCCACCGTGAAGCATGGAGGTGTAACGGTGTGGTGGTGCTTTGCTGGTGACACTGTCTGTGATTTATTTAGAATTCAAGGCACACTTAACCAGCATGGCTTCCACAATGATACCCCATCCCATCTGGGTTGCGCTTGGTGGGACTATCATTTGTTTTTCAACAGGACAATGACCCAAAACACACCTCCAGGCTGTGTAATGGCTATTTGACCAAGAAGGAGAGGGATGGAGTGACCGGTTCTCCACAATCACCCGACCTCAACCCAATTGAGATGGTTTGGGATGAGTTGGACCGCAGAGTGAAGGAAAAGCAGCCAACAACTGCTCAGCGTACTGTGTGTTGAAACTCCTTCAAGACTGTTGAAAAATCATTCCAGGTGAAGCTGGTTGAGAGAATGCCAAGAGTATGCAAAGCTGTCATCAAGGCAAAGGGTGGCTACTTCGAAGAATCTAAAATATAGAATATATTTTTATTTGTTTAACATTTTTTGTTTGTTTATGACATGATTCCATATGTGTTATTTCATAGTTGTGATGTCTTCAATATTATTCTACAATGTAGAAAGTAGTAAAAATAAAGAAAAACCTTTGAATGAGTAGGTGTGTCCAAACTTTTGCATGGTATTGTATGTAATAATGATAAACTGGTCCTGACAAAAAAATGTAATAAAGTCAAATGGAACTTGCAAAGGCAAAAAATTGGACTCACGTTGAGCATAAATCATTGGATTAATGGGGTATACAATGTCAGCTCAACAATTTCCCAATTTTAAATTCAGCCATCTTGGATATTTATGTTCAATTGTCTTTTTCTAAGTTGCATGTTTTGTGTATACAAGCTTCTACCAGGTTTTCTCTAATACCCCCCCTAGCCAGCCAGGAACTCTCCCTCTGGGGCACCTTTACAGCAATTAGCCATGGTCCACTCTAATCTCAGAAGGCTTTAGCAGAGCGAGGAGAGCTCTGCCAGTCCTGCTCTCTACACAGTAGGCCTAGCTATTGAGAGCCTCAGTGCTAGTTGGGTCAGTAGTTGCCATCTCATTAAAACAAACTGATATTCATGCATGGACTGGTACAAGACTTTTCACATTCCAGATTAGGATCTAGGAGGCTAATGCCACTATAAACTTTGTCCTTTCCATTCTTTTCCTTGGTTTGTCCAAGTTTTCCATTGAAAGTCCAGAATCTGATTGAAAAACCAGGCGCGCTGATGCGACTACAAAACTGTAGATGATTCATAGCATATTTATAACCTCTAACTGCTAGTCTGACCACCAGTGTTATTGCTGTTTGGTTGTCACCACCCACATTTGTTCTTGTTCTACCAGACGTCATAGATTGTATAGGCCTGTAGTTAGGGTGGATCCCAGTACTGTCTTGTTAGTCCAACATGGCTGAAATTCTCCTGCTTGGGTAGTGGTTGGATATACTGCTGTTTGTTATGGACCCCATTATTCTAGAATCTTCTGCCCTTCGTTCTAAGAATGGATCAAACCACTCTTGACCTTCTGTCAGTGTCCCTGTCTGTCATTGGCACAGACATGGACACATACACACATGCAGGCGTATACACACACACACACACACACACACATAGTCTAAAGATACACCTACGGCATTTAATCTACTTAATCAAGGTCAGAGATGTTATTTACTGAGTAGATTCTCAGAATGACTGGAGGGTGCGGTGCGTGTGTGTGTTTTCTGTGTATGTGCATGCCCGTGGGTGTGTTTTCTGTGTATGTGCATGCCCGTGTGTGTGTTTTCTGTGTATGTGCATGCACGTGTGTGTGTTTTCTGTGTATGTGCATGCACGTGTGTGTGTGCTTGTATTTCTCAGTGTGGGTGTGTGTGTTGTCACGCCGTTGAGCGGAATGGGTTTTAGAGTTGGGACCAATCCTCTTAGAGTTAACGGGAACAGTAGCTAAACAGAAGATGTAGTGTTAAAGTGCTGTCTGCCCCCTAGATTACAACCTGGAAGTGGCTCCCAGGGACACTTAGACTGCTACAAACACCGTTTTCAACCACTGTGTTTACTGTTTATGGTCTATTTTTAAATTCCCGGGATGAGTAGTTACAATATGAAGATGTTCTAGCTCTGTGGTTACCAAATATTTCTGTCCGATGACCCACCAAACCATTTGGGAATTTTCCTGTGACCCACGGGCACTGAATGAACGAACAAAGCAGATTTTTCGAAGGTCCACACCCTAGAACGAATCAGTAATGACTCGCTAACGGGTACCGACCCACCATTTGGGATATACTGTTTTATCTGATAACAATACTCACTTATAAAGTTCCCCCGATGCCAATGACTTTGTTGAATAATTTTTGTTGTTGTTCAATAAGAAGCAAACAGGGGATCTACCAGTGTTTTCTGTTGCACAACATTTTGCTATGGTGTAGAGTAGACTAATGAATACAGCCCAGTTTTAGTCCATGCTACTTATAATACAACTGAGCCCCCTGGTGGGGACAAGAAAGAGCTGCAGCAGTGGACAGACTACCATAGACTACTCCCAGGTCACCTAACCCTGCAGGCACAATATAGAACACACACAAAACCACAACCCTGCCCTTCACCTGTGGTAATTTATGATGCCTGGCCCCAAAGTTGCCCCCAGCTGTGCCCCTGTCATCACCGCTGTGTCTTAGAGAACACACCTGCAGAGAGGCATTATGGAGGCCCACTGGTGGTATTGTGGTTCTTCAAGGTTCACCCACCTGGCTGATTAGCCTGCATGCCAGGTAGTCTTACCACTGGGCTATATCTGACTTACCTTTGGGGTACTCTCCTGCTCAGGTCCAGGGAGGGTTTTAGATGTCAGACCCAGTGGGCAGAACTGGTTCATTCTGATGTATTTTCAATAGTTATGGTCCGGTTGTATAGAGCAAATCTAGTTATATGACCAGATAAGGGCAACAATGTTTAGTCTTTCTTGATGTCTTCCTGAAAAAAATCCATCCAGAAAAGTATTATGTGTCATTATGAAGTACCATGTCAGATTCCTATGTTAGGACAAGGTTTATTATGTGACATTATGAAGTCCCATGTCAGATTCCTATGTTAGGACAAGGTTTATTATGTGACATTATGAAGTACCATGTCAGATTCCTATGTTAGGACAAGGTTTATTATGTGACATTATGAAGTCCCATGTCAGATTCCTATGTTAGGACAAGGTGTATTATGTGTCATTATGAAGTCCCATGTCAGATTCCTATGTTAGGACAAGGTTTATTATGTGTCATTATGAAGTCCCATGTCAGATTCCTATGTTAGGACAGGGTTTATTATGATGACATACCCAACTTCTATGTAACTGTGTCTATCTCTTGTGCTTGTCCTGTCTAGATGTGAATGACTGTGAGAAGCAGCCATGTAAGAACGGTGGGATGTGTCGAGATCTGGATGGTGACTACACCTGCCTGTGCCCTTCACCCTACGTTGGAAAGCAATGCCAGCTCCGTAAGTATAGGGCAGGGGAACCGCTGCATAGGAGAGACTGAAACATGTCTACTACTCTGTGTGTTACACATTATGAACTGTCTCTCTTTGTACTTTAAGTCACAACCAGTATGTCCATATTAGAGATTATAACCTGTTTCTGTCTCCTATATAAGACAATATAACATATGTATGTCTCTGTATGTGTTTGTTCCAGGTTGTATATCTCTGATGGGGATGGAGGGAGGAGAAATCGTAGAGTCTCAGATCTCGTCCTCCTCTGTACACTATGGCATTATGGGTCTTCAGCGCTGGGGTCCAGAACTGGCCCGGCTCAACAACCAGGGCATGGTCAACGCCTGGACCGCCGCCAACCATGACAAGAACCCCTGGATGGAGGTTAGAGAACCAAGTCAGTTTAGTAAATAATCACTTGTTGTGGTAATGGTGTTCTCAAATGGGAGGTCATAACCCACTGGTGGACCGTGGCCAGCTCCTCATGGGTCCAGACTAAACTTTGGCTTGAAACATGCTTTTCTACTTGATGAAGTCACTCGATCTGGCCTCTCTATGGACATTGTCATGGAAAAGAAATGAAACACTTTTTCGATTTGTCTGAATGATGCTACACAGCTCTAGTAAAGTCTAAGCATGTAGTACACATATAAACAGCCATACACTGTACTCTCAGAAAAAAAGGTGCCATCTAGAACCTAAAAGTGTTCTTTGGCTGTCCCCATAGGAGAACCCTTTGAAGAACCATTTTTGGTTCCAGGTAGAACCCTTCTGGGTTCTATGTAGAATCCTTTCTAGCTGGAACAGAAACATTGTTCCTATGGGGACAACTGTAGAAACCTTTTGGAACCCTTTTTTCTAACAGTGTATCATCTAAATCCCAGTGGGGAGGATGATTAGTGGTTTGACCCCTGTCTGACCTCTCTCTGACCTCTGACTCTAGATCAACATGCAAAAGAAGATGCGCCTAACTGGCATCATCACCCAGGGTGCCAGTCGAATGGGCATAGCTGAGTACATTAAGGTCTTTAAAGTGTCTTCCAGCTTTGATGGTAAGACCTACACCCCCTACAGACCAGCGGGACAGAGGAAGGACAAGGTGACTTTACAATATGAGTTTACCATAGTAATATTCATTTATAGTTAGTGACTCAGTGTAAGTTCATTTAAACAGTTGTCCCATTTCCTACAGTCTTATAAAGGGTCAGATATGTTTCATCCTCTTAATGGTTAAGGTCAGAATTGTGGGAGGTTAAAGCTGTTCCTACATCTGTTCCTACTGGCATGTTTTACTTGGATCTGTACAGTTGCTCCCACATGAATGGCTGTAACAACTTGGTGACATCACTTCTGTGCCCTGTGCCACAGGTGTTTGTGGGTAACATTGATAATGACAGCACCAAGACCAACCTGTTTGACCCTCCCATCGTGGCCCAGTTCATCCGCGTCATTCCTGTGGTGTGTCGCAAGGCCTGCACCCTGCGTATGGAGCTGGTGGGCTGTGAGCTCAATGGTAAACAGACACCTCTACATGGGAAAATAGAGTGGAAAGACGACTAGACTGCATCTCAATAGTTTTAATTGACTTCCTTTCCTCCTCGTCTCCGTCTGCATCAATCTGGAAACTCAGGACAGGTGATAGAAATATGGTCTGGTCATTTGGTGTCTTGTTTTTTACATCAGATGGTAATAGGGAGATAAAGAGAGGAAGCCACTCCAGACTATTGACATGCAGCTGTAAATAAAACCCCATTCAAAATCCCAGGGACATTCAGAGTCCTCTGCCTGAACCACAAATAGACCTTGAGAAAAGTTACAAGCCCACCAAGTAAAAGGCATTAAGTTGGGTACATGCGGTCTCGTTGTGTTGACACTGTGGCTCTTCTGTCCATCTTGCTGACAGTAAGAGGGGTTGTTTAGATGTCCTAACATGAGTCTAGATTTAGTTATGTTTAGACCACATACTGTAGGGAATGGTTTGGACAGCATTCAGAGGGAGACCCATGCAGTGCAACAATGGGGACGGAGTTCCTGACAAAAGCACCACCCATACACTCACACACACTCACACACACTCACACACCATGTCCATATGTGTTTCCAGCCCCACCCTATTACTCAGTGTGTATAGAGCTACAGTTCAAATTGACTTGCTGCTAGTAAGGCTATTGGGCTTCACTCACTCTATTCCCCATTATTTTCATATTCCCCATTATTTTCCTATTCCCCATTATTTTCCTATTCCCCATTATTTTCCTATTCCCTGCCTCTTTTCCTATTCATTTCAATGCCTCCTTTATACAAATGTTATTTGTTTATTATAAATATCTGTCTGGTACTTTTCATTCCCTGCTTTCATTACTTGGTCTTATTATTGACTTTCTGTAGTGTGCCTTTACACAGGAAATAATATGGCATACCTGTCTGTCCTACACTGTTTATGTCATGCTATCTGTCCTACACTGTTTATGTCATGCTATCTGTCCTACACTGTTTATGTCATGCTATCTGTCCTACACTGTTTATGTCATGCTATCTGTCCTACACTGTTTGTCATGCTGTCTGTCCTACACTGTTTATGTAATGCTGTCTGTCCTACACTGTTTATGTCACGCTGTCTGTCCTACACTGTTTATGTCATGCTATCTGTCCTACACTGTTTATGTCGTTGTCTGTCCTACGCTGTTTATGTCATGCTATCTGTCCTACGCTGTTTATGTCATGTTGTCTGTCCTACACTGTTTGTCATGCTGTCTGTCCTACACTGTTTATGTCATGCTATCTGTCCTACACTGTTTATGGCATGTTATCTGTCCTACACTGTTTATGTCATGCTATCTGTCCTACACTGTTTATGTCATGCTATCGGTCCTACACTGTTTATGTCATGTTGTCTGTCCTACACTGTTTATGTCATGTTGTCTGTCCTACACTGTTTATGTCATGCTATCGGTCCTACACTGTTTATGTCATGTTGTCTGTCCTACACTGTTTATGTCATGTTGTCTGTCCTACACTGTTTATGTCATGCTATCTGTCCTACACTGTTTATGTCATGCTATCTGTCCTACACTGTTTGTCACGCTATCTGTACTACACTGTTTATGTCATGCTATCTGTCCTACACTGTTTATGTCATGCCATGTCATGGGGCGGCAGGGTAGCCTAGTGGTTAGAGCGTTGGACTAGTAACCGAAAGGTTGCAAGTTCGAATCCCCGAGCTGACAAGGTACAAATCTGTTGTTCTGCCCCTGAACAGGCAGTTAACCCACTGTTCCTAGGCCGTCATTGAAAATAAGAATTTGTTCTTAACTGACTTGCCTAGTTAAATAAAGGTAAAATAAAATAAAAAATAAATGCCACATGTCCTACACTGTTTGTCATGCTATCTACAGTATACTTCACTGTTTATGTCATGCTATCTGTTCTTCAATGTTTATGTCATGTTGTCTGTCCTTCGCTGTTTATGTCATGCTGTCTGTCCTACACTGTTTATGTCATGCTGTCTGTCCTACACTGTTTATGTCACGCTATCTGTCCTACACTGTTTATGTCATGATATCGGTCCCACACTGTTTATGTCGTTGTCTGTCCTACACTGTTTATGTCGTTGTCTGTCCTACACTGTTTATGTCATGCTGTCTGTCCTACACTGTTTATGTCACTCTATCTGTCCTACACTGTTTATGTCACGCTATCAGTACTACACTGTTTATGTCATGCTATCTACAGTATACTTCACTGTTTATGTCATGCTATCTGTTCTTCAATGTTTATGTCATGTTGTCTGTCCTTCGCTGTTTATGTCATGTTGTCTGTCCTACACTGTTTATGTCATGCTGTCTGTCCTACACTGTTTATGTCATGTTGTCTGTCCTACACTGTTTATGTCATGATATCAGTCCTACACTGTTTATGTCACGCTATCTGTCCTACGCTGTTTATGTCACGCTATCTGTCCTACGCTGTTTATGTCATGATATCGGTCCTACACTGTTTATGTCATGTTGTCTGTCCTTCGCTGTTTATGTCATGCTGTCTGTCCTACACTGTTTATGTCATGCTGTCTGTCCTACACTGTTTATGTCATGCTGTCTGTCCTACACTGTTTATGTCATGTTATCTGTCCTACACTGTTTATGTCACAATATCTGTCCTACACTGTTTATGTCACGCTATCTGTCCTACACTGTTTATGTCATGTTGTCTGTCCTTCGCTGTTTATGTCATGTTGTCTGTCCTTCGCTGTTTATGTCATGTTGTCTGTCCTTCGCTGTTTATGTCATGTTGTCTGTTCTTCGCTGTTTATGTCATGTTGTCTGTCCTACACTGTTTATGTCATGCTGTCTGTCCTACACTGTTTATGTCATGCTATCTGTCCGTCACTGTTTATGTCATGTTGTCAAATCAATCGATCAATCAGTAAGTGCCTAATCTACATGCCTTGAGCTGCAGTGTTGGTTGGTGGAGGGATAAATTAGGAGGACGGGCTCCTTGTAATGTACTCCACTGAGTGGGTGGTTCTCCACTTGGGTGTGATCATTGGTTTCTCTCTATTGGTTCTCTGTCTTTCACCTCCACTCCTTTCCTGTCTATCATTGTCTCTCTGCTGTTTCGTTTACAGTATATTCCAACACGACAGGTTGCTCTGAGCCAATGGGCATGAAGTCCCGCCTTGTCTCTGATGGGCAGCTCTCGGCGTCCAGTGCCTTCCGCACCTGGGGCATTGATGCCTTCACCTGGCACCCACAGTTCGCCCGGCTAGACAAACAGGGCAAGACCAACGCCTGGTCCCCCGCCACTAACAACCGCTCAGAGTGGCTACAGGTGAGACTGACTCTCCTCTTTTAAAGGGGCAATATGGATTCCAAAAACAAACCACTTGTTTTGGTAAACAGCTGAGGGATGGGGCCTGGAGAAATTTAACCACACTCAAATTCATAGACAGAGCTATGGATGCAAAGACTGAACATCCAGGAGCTCAAAAGCATATTTTTAACCATGTTTTGAAGTTAGTGTTTGCTTAAAATGATATTGTATTAAACAATGGAGTAAAACAGTATTTTGGATTCTGATGGAGTAAAGCTTCTAAACATCTATTATTTAAGAACCAATAGCTAGCTATATACACTACCATTCAAAAGTCTGGGGTCACTTAGAAATGGCCTTTGAGAAATCGGCATGGAATAGATCTGGTACAACGCTGTGTTCTACTCCCTTCACAGAATAGCGCAGACTGGCTTTAACCAGAATAGAAAGAGAGTGGGAGGCCCCGGTGCACAACTGAGCAAGAGCACAAGTACTAGCGTCTATTTTGAGAAACAGACGCCTCACAAGTCCTCAACTGGGAGCTTCATTAAATAGTACTCATTAAATAGTACTCATTAAATAGTACCCGCAATCTCTTCAGATTACCTCAACAAATTGACAACTACAATGCCAAAGGTCTGCAAAATGGAGGATTCTTTGACAAAAGCAAAGTTTGAAGACCACAATTATTATTTCAATGAAAAATCATTATTTATAACCTTGTCAACGTCTTGACTATATTTCCTATTCATTTTGCAACTCATTTCATATATGTTTTCATGGAAAACAAGGACATTTCTAAGTGACCCCAAACTTTTGAACAGTAGTGTAAGTACATGTATGTACCAATCCCACATTGCCATTTTAAACTGTCTACTTTAACAAAGGATTTCAGGTAGCCCTTTATTTTACGGTTTAGAAATGACATGGTAATTACTTGGAAGTTGGTAAAATGGTATTCATACAGTAATAACCTATGAGTTACTTGTTTGTGTCTTTAGGATGGGAACTTTTAGCTACCAGGTAGTTCCCAGTTGTGTTGAATTAGTTGTAGTACGTACCAGAGTGTATAGATTGTTACCGCATCATTTCTTAGTGAATACCAACTAAATATCAATGGAAACATTCCTTAGAGGAAGGATCACTTTCTCTTCCTAATATGATTTGTAACACAAAAAGTCATGGATCATTTTTATCATCCTTGTGGGATTCTGACATCTGTTCTTGCTTCATACTATTTTATATGATGAAACAGCTATTCAATATTGGGCACAAATTGTGTGGGAAAACAGACATCAGGGATAGGAGTCTGACATATGTTGACGTAGTATCTTTGTTTATAAACTTCACCCCGCTCACACACTTCTTATTCTGAAAAGTGAAGAGATTCCTGTGAGGGGAGTCTACCTTGTAGTAGTTGTAGGTTTTTATGACACTGACGAAGGTCAGATGGACGAAAAGTTTGAAATGGAATAAACCTTTTCCTTTTTTCACCTGAAATGAATGAATGTGAACCATCCTTCTCTTTTCTACTGTGGTTTTTCTACTGTAGCCAAGACACGTTTTGTGATTTTATTTGACCTTGGGAAAAGAGCTACTTCTTAAATACCAAAATACAGGGTTCATTGAATTGAAGGTATTATCATTAATCTGGTCTATATGTTACTGTCTTGTCCTCCATGATCCTGTCCCAGGTTGACCTGGAAAAGACCAAGCATCTGACAGGCATCATCACCCAGGGGGCCAAGGACTTTGGGGTGGTGCAGTTTGTGTCCGCCTTCAAAGTGGCCTATAGCGACGACGGACAGACCTGGAACCTGGTGAAGGATGAGAACACCAACACAGAGAAGGTCTGTGAAACACTGCTCACAACGTATTCTCATTATGACAGTCTCACATATTGGGGCTCCCCAACAAAATAAGTATTTTTCAGCCTCATAGTTCTGATACGCTTAATTGGTTTCCTTTCCTTGTCTCCTCTCCTTCATCGCCACTGATCTTATCTGTTAGATAATATAAGTCTACCCAGCCATTTCAATGTTCAGAAAGGAAAGGAGAGGACGCCATTTAAAAGTAAAGAGACACAGACATACTATAATCATTTTTACCCTATTTGATTTCGATAGTAGGGATAAGGGGTTTTGCGAACCTCTGCACAGTTTGTTTGTTGACATGAGTTGGGACCTGACTGTGTTTCCCGTGCCAATTTACGGACCCCCTCTCCGGACCCCCACCCTGTGTGTGGAGTGTATCCCCTGGTCCTCTGTGTGAATGATCTCTTTACTTCCTGTTTTGTCCCTGGCTGGAACAGTGCTAGTGACACTCACCCCTGTAGCCCCCCTCTCTGTGTGGAATAGGAGAGGCCAATCTTCACCCCCATGGGAGTGCTGCAAGCAAGGGGCTGTTTAAATTTGCATTGGGGGCCTACGCTGAATAATTCAATGACCTTCAGGGACGAATAAACAACCAATCTTTTCATTGAGTTACCCTTGACATTATGTGACGTAGCCAGGGACTTCCTCAGAGGGACTGGGAGGGGAGTTGTGTTTGGGTTGTAAGGCTGTCATCATGAATGAGGTCATAGTTCAGACCAATTTACAATCCTTGATGGGAGGCCTCAGACATTGACCTTTGACCTTTACATATTGGTTCATATTAGATCTCTCCTCCCATTCAGTAGAACCATTAAAACTGACTGTTTCAATGAATAGGGTGAATATTGAAGTTTATCTGAACAATAACTGTTACACACATGAAGTAATGTCTTAACACAGCTGGGTAGGAGATTGAACAACTGGAGTGAACCTTGAGAAGGACTCCTGCACACTGTGTATAATGCAAAAAAAGACATTTCATGAGTCCCTTTCAACATGCATATTTAAATATAGACATATTTGTTCAGGTGTAGAATTATTCACACCATACAACAGATATGGTAGTTAACTGTTGACCATTGATGTGTGTGTGTTCCCTGACATATATGGTAGTTGACCATTGATGTGTGTGTGTTCCCTGACAGATATGGTAGTTAACCATTGATGTGTGTGTTCCCTGACAGATATGGTAGTTGACCATTGATGTGTGTGTGTTCCCTGACAGATATGGTAGTTGACCATTGATGTGTGTGTTCCCTGACAGATATGGTAGTTAACCATTGATGTGTGTGTTCCCTGACAGATATGGTAGTTGACCATTGATGTGTGTGTTCCCTGACAGATATGGTAGTTAACCATTGATGTGTGTGTGTTCCCTGACATATATGGTAGTTGACCATTGATGTGTGTGTGTTCCCTGACATATATGGTAGTTGACCATTGATGTGTGTGTTCCCTGACAGATATGGTAGTTAACCATTGATGTGTGTGTTCCCTGACATATATGGGAGTTGACCATTGATGTGTGTGTGTTCCCTGACATATATGGTAGTTGACCATTGATGTGTGTGTTCCCTGACATATATGGGAGTTGACCATTGATGTGTGTGTGTTCCCTGACATATATGGTAGTTGACCATTGATGTGTGTGTGTTCCCTGACAGATATGGGAGTTGACCATTGATGTGTGTGTGTTCCCTGACATATATGGTAGTTGACCATTGATGTGTGTGTTCCCTGACATATATGGTAGTTGACCATTGATGTGTGTGTGTTCCCTGACATATATGGTAGTTAACCATTGATGTGTGTGTTCCCTGACATATATGGTAGTTAACCATTGATGTGTGTGTTCCCTGACAGATATGGTAGTTAACCATTGATGTGTGTGTGTTCCCTGACATATATGGTAGTTGACCATTGATGTGTGTGTTCCCTGACATATATGGTAGTTGACCATTGATGTGTGTGTTCCCTGACATATATGGTAGTTGACCATTGATGTGTGTGTGTTCCCTGACATATATGGTAGTTAACCATTGATGTGTGTGTGTTCCCTGACATATATGGTAGTTGACCATTGATGTGTGTGTTCCCTGACATATATGGTAGTTGACCATTGATGTGTGTGTGTTCCCTGACATATATGGTAGTTGACCATTGATGTGTGTGTTCCCTGACATATATGGTAGTTGACCATTGATGTGTGTGTTCCCTGACATATATGGTAGTTGACCATTGATGTGTGTGTGTTCCCTGACATATATGGTAGTTGACCATTGATGTGTGTGTGTTCCCTGACATATATGGGAGTTGACCATTGATGTGTGTGTGTTCCCTGACAGATACGGTAGTTGACCATTGATGTGTGTGTTCCCTGACAGATATGGTAGTTGACCATTGATGTGTGTGTTCCCTGACAGATATGGTAGTTGACCATTGATGTGTGTGTGTTCCCTGACAGATACGGTAGTTGACCATTGGTGTGTGTGTGTTCCCTGACAGATTTGGTAGTTAACCATTGACCATTGATGTATGTGTGTTCCCTGACAGATTTTCCAAGGCAACATTGACAACAACATGCATAAGAAGAACCTGTTTGAGCCTCCGTTCTACGCCCGCTACCTGCGCGTTGTGCCCTGGGAGTGGCAAGAGCGCATCACCCTGCGCATGGAGCTGCTGGGCTGTGACTACTAGAACTACATTGCCCATAATCCACCAGTGCTCCACTCAGCCCTCCACCCAGTCTCCATACTGTACCTGTCCACACTGGAATCAGTCACACCTTCCTCTGTACCAGGACATAGAAATCTAATGTATAGAATGTACATTGGGAAAATGTGTCAGGTTCTAACGTTCCAGAACTTTGCATCAATAGAATATGCTCCAGATTAAGTCTGCTCTACAGCTTGTATTTCTACAAATATTTTTCAGATTTTTTATTCTCCAGCTAAAACTGATCAATTCCAATTGGTTTTTGATCCTTTCCACAGTGACTGTGGCACAGTGTCAATTCTAAATATATGGGCTCTCACATTCTCTTTGAAGAATTAGGGTATGTCTGAAATGACAGCCTATTCCCAATGTAGTGCATCATTTTGACCTATTGGCAGTACATGTGCTGTGGTCGGACAAACCCTTCCCCCAGCTCTGCCAGTTCCAACACGTTCCAAACACTCACAGTTCTGTGTGATGTCACTTTGCCAGCCGACCTAGCAGCTGCTTGTCCCACCATGCTCTTTGACATTATGTATCCAGGGTGAGAGCCTTCTATTTACAGCAGTGGTATTCAGAGTCAGGGTCGCCAAATAAAAATAACATCCTATCCCAGTCGGCGTGGACTTAAAGACCTAAAAAATGAAGAGTAGCCAACAGATTATTGTATGGGACAATATACGTTTTTGAGAAAGATTGGTTCTCTTAATTTTTATAAGAGAGATGACAAGACAATGAATTGAAAGTTATTTGTTGATGTAAGTTGTGTTTTTAGATTTGGGTTGGGGTCACCAGAAATTCTGCTGAAAAAAAAATAGGTTCCCTGCTGAAAAAGTTTGAATACCACTGATTTAACACAGGAGGTTGGTGGCACCTTAATTGGGGAGGACGGGCTCGTAGTAATGGCTGTCGCAGAATTAATGGAATTGTATCAAACACATGGTTTCTATGTGTTTGATGCCATCCCATTCGCTCCATTCCAGCCATTATTATGAGTTGTCTTCCCCTCAGCAGCCTCCACTGTGATTTACAGTAAACAAAAGGCTCTGTCGAGGACCACAAAAAAGCAGCTTGCAGTCCTGATGTGGCCCCCAGACCTGGAGTTAAAGACCCCTGGTCTACCATAATATAGATGTGATTGTATCGAAGGGAGAGTAGACACGTCAGCTGGTCGATATGAGCACTTAGTAGTATATTGAAGCAGGGCCTGTGTGCAATATACTTTTTGGGAAATAGCTGGACATAATAAATGAACACATTTGTTAACTGACAATGGAATTATTGTACTGTACATTACCTATACTGTATATTAAGGAAGGACATTTGTTTTTTAAAGTTAAACTAAAAGCTGCAAAGGATTGTTCAGTATGATGGTGTACCTTTCACACTTGATCCATGACTTAAGTTTTTTTTCCAATTTAGCAGATTTGCTTATGTTCTAATAATAATCTTGCATTCCAAGTCGGCCGAAAACTGCTTTTTCCCCATTTAGCAGAAATGAAATCGTACAGACAAGAGACAAGTAGAAATGATTGAGTGAGTAGAAATGATTAGACTCTGTTGTGGTTTGAATGTTTTCTTTTTAAGAAGTCCAATATGTTGGTCTTCAACAGACGTCACTAATTAAAACACGTTGAACAACATTCTGCGTTAAACATTTTGATTGAAAAGAATGTCCATTACATAAGACATTGCATGGGTAAACATTGATATCAGTCTTACAGTAATAGCATCAACTTAGTTAGAAGCACAAAAAGTGTCCCTTTGTAATTTCGCCCTTCTGCCTAACTCTCAGTGACAGGCATATTCTCTCTCTCTTTATCTCTCGCTCTTGCTCTCTCTCTCATTTCTCTTTGTCCCTCTACTACTTCCCCTTCTCCTTTTCCCTCCCTCTCTCTCCCTCCCACTGTTTCTTCCTCTTCAATTTGTGACCATGCCACTGCCAGGACGTTACAGAGCAGAACTTTGTGTTCCCCCTAGTTCTGCAGTGGCGCCCCATTCTCCTGCCTGACCTGTCTGATCATACTGTCAGGACGGGCGTGTCGTGGATAGCAGGACAGAAAAAAGTTGATTTTTACCTGATTATTAATTGACATCATGGGGGCTGTGTATGTTAGTGCATATAATCTGAATTGCTTTTATAAAATAAACAGACACTCTTAAACTTCATAGTTGCAATAAACATGTTTACAGCCAGCGTCAGTATAAACTACAGTAATTCAGTTGACTCTTTGGGCGTGATGACTGTCTAGAAATAATGCTCTGTTCCCAACTTCCCGACTGCACAATGGCAGAATAATTCATAAAACACTGTCATTAAGGCTAGACTAAATCATCTCAACCTTTTTGAAGGAAAATTCGATGTCTAGTCCATTTTGGTGTCCCATACATGTTGGGACCCATGGGTTTGTCCTAAATGGCACACTAATGCCTTTTGACCCAAGCCCAATGGGTCCCTGCTCAAAAGTAGTGCACTAAATAGGGAATAGGGTGATTTTTGGGATACAAGCCATTGATGACCGCTCTGTTGTAACACTGTCCGAGACCTCTGAGGGATTTCCATTGTGGGTCAGACCATAGTCCTGTCTGTGTCTTTCCCATCCAAACATTCCCTGGCTGTGTCCCAAATGGCACCCATCTAAATATGGTACCTTTTGACCAGGGCACATAGGGCTCTGATTAAAAGTAGTGCACTATATAGGGAATAGGGTGCCATTTGGGACGGGACACCTATGACCCAATAAAGGACTCTCCTGGCTGGGCAATAGACTGGTGTTTATAGTAGTAATCAGACCCTCTTAACTCCTCATCTCTCTACTATTCACACAGGCTGGTATGTCTTGCCCCTGGCCAAGGCTTTCAACTACACTCTGACTATATATTAGCACTGTGTGTGTGTGTGGTTTTACTATCCTTGTCACAAAATCTTAGTCACAAAATGTCACATCTAAATAAGATGTTTGGTGCAGTATTTCTCAAGTGCAAAAATGTGCATGAAAACGAGTCATCTATAATTGAATGACAACAAACACTTAATTGAAGAATCCCTACTATTGACCAATGACCGACGAAGGGCCGTAGGCTCTGAACATTGTCTTTCCTTGTAAAGAAGCTCTATGTTCACGAGCGGCCGAAAAAACCCTTGCCGAAGAACAAAACAAACAAAAACATCACAAAATGTAATAATATACAGTGCCTTCAGAAAATATTAATCAATACAATAATGTCTGTATCACCCTGAGTCAATATTTTGTAAAAGCACCTTTGGTCTGATTACAGCTTTGCACATCTTGGGTATGTCATTATCAGCTTTGCACATCTTGGGTATGTCAGTATCAGCTTTGCACATCTTGGGTATGTCAGTATCAGCTTTGCACATCTTGGGTATGTCAGTATCAGCTTTGCACATCTTGGGTATGTCAGTATCAGCTTTGCACATCTAGGGTATGTCAGTATCAGCTTTGCACATCTTGGGTATGTCAGTATCAGCTTTGCACATCTAGGGTATGTCAGTATCAGCTTTGCACATCTAGGGTATGTCAGTATCAGCTTTGCACATCTGGATTTTCTCCCATTTCTCCCAGATTTTCTCAAGCTCTGTTAAATTAGATGTGGAGTGGCTATGAACAGCAATCTTCAAGTCTTTCCACAGATTTTCAATGTGACTCAAGTCTGGGCTTTGCCTGGGCCACTCAAGGACTTTGACATTCTTCTTCTGAAGAAATTCCAGCATTGCTTTGGCTGTATGCTTGAGGTCATTTTCCTATTGGAACGTAAATCTTCACCCCCGGTCTAAGGTCTTTTGCACTCTAAAGCAGGTTCTCATCAAGGATTTGCCTGAATTTTGCTCCCTTCATTGTTCCCTTTATCCTTACCAGTCTCCCAGTCCCTGCCGCTGAAACACTTCCACCATCATGCTTCATGGTAGGGATGATGTTAGATGGGTGATGAGCTGTGCCTGGTTTTCTCCAGACATAACACTTTCCATTCAGGGCAAAAGGTTACATTTTTGTCTCATCAGACCACAGAATCTTTTGCTTATGCTCTGAGTCTTACATGTGCCTTTTTGCAAACTCCAGGCGTGCTGTCATGTACCTTTTTCTCAGGAGTGGCTTTTGTCTGGCCACTCTCCCATAAAACCCAGATTCGCAAAGGGCTGTAGAGACTGTTGTCCTTCTGGCAGGTTCTCCCATCTCAGCTAAGGAACTCTGTAGTTCTGTCAGAGTGGTCATTTGGTTCTTGATCACCTCACTGACCAAGGTCCTTCTTGCCCGGTTGCTCAGTTTGGTTGGACGCCCAGCTCTAGGCAGAGTCTGGGTAGTTCCATACTTTTTTTCCATTTCCCCATGATAGAGACCACTGTGCTCTTGGAAACTTTCAACATTCCAGAAATCGTTTTCTACCCTTATATGCCTCTACCCCAGATACATGCCTCATCACAATTCTATCTCAGAGATCGACAGACAGTTCCTTGGACTTCATGGTGTAGTTTCTGCTCTGACTGTCAACTGCGGGACCTTTGGAGCGTCAGAGCAAAGAGGTGTGAATACTTATGTAAATGAGATATTTCTGTATTTCATTTTCAATACATTTGCTAAGATTTATATAAACATGTTTTCACTGTCATAATGGGGTATTGTGTGTAGATGGGAGATAAAAATTCAGGCTGTAACACAACAAAATGTGGAATAAGTCATGAATACTTTCTGAAGGCACTATATGCACAAAGAGTTTCCAACTGTTTCAGATGGGGAGTAAGCGGATGTCTAAAGGGTTAGGGAAAATTGGATTTTGAATGGGAATCAACTGTTTGGTCCACACAAGGATATTAAAACAAATGTGTGTGTGTGTTTGGCAAGAGGAGAGACAGAGAGTGTGTGTGCGCCTGCGTGTGTATGCGTGCGCATGTCTGTGTATGTGCACGAACACGTGTATGTGGACACAGTGCAAGTGCACCGTAAAAGGTTGCACAGGTTGCACCCAGAAACAACCGTTGCCAGCTGGAGTGCTCCATGCATCTCGGATGAATAACATCTGCTTTACAGTGTGTGTTTAGGATAGATGGACCAGAAGAGAGTCTAACCCTCTCTGTTCTCTCTCTGCAGGCTGCAAACCAACCCTTTACTCCCCCAACAGCTGGCCAAGATGAGCTCATTTGTTATGGTTGGGGTTGTGATAGAAGATAGGGATTCTGTAATGAGAGGGGCCCCATAACTACACAGCAGGCAGAAGTCAACAGAAAGAGAGTAAGTAAAACAAGCTTACATTTTCATTTTGGGTTCTGATGGGGGTGCAACAGTTGAACTAAACTCAGGAGGCATTTATAAGTTATATTCTTCAGTATTCAATAGGTACAGTATTGGGACTGTGACACATTTTCTGTTGTTTTGGCTCTGGACTATGAGGTTAACATGCAGACTGTCAACTTTAAGGGTATTTCCATCCATATCGGGTGAACCATAAAAACAAATTTTGTACATAGTCCCCCCATTTTAGGAGACCAAAATTAACTTATGTGTATTAAAGTAGTAAAAAGTTAAGTATTTGGTCTCATATTCATAGCACACAATGACTACATTAAGATTGTGACTCTACAAATTTGTTGGATGCATTTCCTGTTTTTTTTTAGTTGTGTTTAGTATTATTTTGTGCCCAATAGAAATGTAATGGTACATAATGTATTGAGTCATTTTGTAGTCACGTGTATTGTAAATAAGAATAGAATATGTTTCTAAACACTTCTACATTCATGTGGATGTTACCATGATTACGGATAATCCTGAATGGTGAATAATGATGAGTGAGAAAGTTACAGATGCACAAATATGATACCCCCAAGACCTAACCTCTCATCATTACAATAACAGGGGAGGTTAGCATTTGGGAGAGGTGGGGGGATATATTTGTGCATCTCACTAATATTTATTAATTTCTTTAAGCATCAGCTGTCAGAGCAGCTCACAGATCATTGCACCTGTAAATAGCCCATCCAACTACCTCATCCCCATTTTGTATTGTTATTGTTTTGCTCCTTTGCACCCCAGTATCTCGTTCAAATATTTTTTATTGAACACACACAAGAATGGTGTATAGGAATAAAAGACAAGTATGCAATTCTTATCTAAACATAAAAGAACAGACAGAAACAACAAGACCCAGAGTTCTGGGTACAAAGTAAATAATACAAAATAAGACATACAGAACAAGGACAAGTAGAGAGAAAGAGGAGAGGCTAAGCAGGTACGGGGAGGAAAACATTTCATAAATAACGGACATGGAACGAAACGGGAAGAGTTTCAGCAAACTAATACTAAAGACAACAACAATCAATGCAGTAGTTGGGAACAGAGCAGGGAACTGACAAATATAGTGGAGGAAATAAACAGGTGATGAGGAACTGACAAATATAGTGGAGGAAATAAACAGGTGATGAGGAACTGACAAATATAGTGGAGGAAATAAACAGGTGATGAGGAACTGACAAATATAGTGGAGGAAATAAACAGGTGATGAGGAACTGACAAATATAGTGGAGGAAATAAACAGGTGATGAGGAACTGACAAATATAGTGGAGGAAATAAACAGATGATGAGGAACTGACAAATATAGGGGAGGAAATAAACAGGTGATGATCTCCCTGGTTCCGGGCAGGGAGATTACAGTCCTCCAAAAGGTTTTGCATAATTAAGGGGTTAGGATCTGCTTTAGATGTATATAGAGTCTCGTAAAACTGACGGAATCTGTCATTGATGTCTTTGGGGGAAGAGAGTAATTCCCCAGATGCAGATTTAACTTTGTGAATCATTCAGTCACTCACATTTTTTCGAAGTTGTCTGCCGAGTAATTTGTGTGGTTTGTCACCAAACTCAAAATATTTTTGGTTGGCATAGAGAAAAGATTTAGCAATTTTAGCTGAGAGAATCTGATTATATTCAAGTAATTATTTTATGGTTCTCCATGGATGGATGGCTAGCATTCTCCCTATCCAGTAAGTGAATTTGTCCCTTCAATTCTACAATATTTTCCCCTGTTTTGCCTACTCCTGGCAGCCTGAAAGGAGATGATACAGCCTCTCAAATAAGCCTTCAGTGTTTCCCACAATAATGCTGGGGAAGTCTCTGTGTTGTTGTTGGTATCAAAGAAAAATTTAACTTGGTCTTTAAGATGTTCACAGAATGTTGGTTCTGTGAGAAGCTGAGGATTCAAACCTCCAGACCCTCTCGTTTGATACAATGTCACCCAATCTCAGGGTGAAGGTGAGTGGACTGTGGTCAGAGATTAAAATATCCTGATACCTCACATTACAGGTATAGGGGAGTAATTTCGCATCAACCAAAAAGTAGTCAATTCGAGTGTAAACTTTGTGAACATGAGAGTAAAAGGAGTATTCCCTACCCGTAGGGTTAGCGATCCTCCATATATCTAATAAATTAGATTTTTTTATGGAGGTTTTCAAGAATTCACTTGAATAGGAGGTAGGGGTTCACCGGGTAGAGGATCTATCCAAATAATGGTCTAGCACACAGTTAAGGTCCCCTCCAATGACCAGATTAGTGTGAGAGATATCTGGAATCAGGGCAAGGACTCTTTTGAAAAAGAGGGGTTATCAATGTTTGGCCCATAGATATTTAGTAGAGTTACAGAAGTAGAGTGGAGTTCTCCTATTACGATCACATAACGACCCTCTTTATCCGCAATGTTGGTTTTATGTAGAAAGGGAATTCCTTTCGGTACCAGAATCGCTGTGCCTCTCGTTTTGGCAGAGCAGTTAGAGTGATACACTTGCTCCACCCACCTACATTTAAGTCTGCTATGAGAATAGTTTTTCAGGTGGGTTTCTTGCAAAAATATAATATCAGACGAGAGTGCTTTCAAGTGGGCTAGGACCTTGCCTCTCTTAATTGGTTCGTTTAAACCCTTGACATTCCAGGAAGTAAATGTAAGCCCTGCCCTCCTCTCGTTTGTAGTTCATATGGTGGCCTGCATTACATGTAACTCAATAAAAAGATAAGAAAGCCCACCAAACCATTACGATCAGCATATGTAGCACCTACACCAGAGCAGTATCCAACCGACCCCTCCCCCCGGCAAGCACCCTTACGCTCCACCCTGTCCCCCAACTTTCCCCAGCATTTACCACCCCTCAACCCACGTTTAATAGGCATACACAAATAGGAGGGAAAAATACAAATAATAAACACATTGTCTGGCTGATGCCAAAAATGCAAGGCGCGACCTCTAACGAGAGGTAAAAATAAAATCCCAACTATACGTTCACCTCTCACTAACTTCTACTAACATATGAACTGAGGAAGCTCCCGCAAATAAAGTGTTCATTTAGCATCTAATAAACCAAAACAGAATAAATTGCCATTTAAACATACTGCGCAATTAAGTGTCATCCTGGGTCAATCCCTGAAATAAACAAGATACAGCATCGCAAGATTATATTGCTAAGCAATGTCGGTCTAAACATAAACCATCAGCCATCGATACAGACAGCAGTACATTTACTTATTGTGGGTTAGAAGATCGCACCCCAGTATCTCTACTTGCACATTCATCTTCTGCACATCTATCACTCCAGTGTTTAATTGCTAAATTGTAATTACTTCGCCACTATGGCCTATTTATTGCCTTACCTCCCTAATCTTACCTCATTTGCACACACTGTATATAGATTTTTTCTATTGTCTTATTGACTGTATGTTTGTTTATTCCATATGTAACTTTGTGTTGCTGTTTGTGTCGCACTGCTTTGCTTTATATTAGCCAGGTTGCAGTTGTAAATGAGAACTTGTTCTCAACTGGCCTACCTGGTTAACTAAAGGTGAAATAAAAAATAAAATAATAAAAATGCACGATTCATTCAGGATTATCTGTAATAATGGTAGCATCCACATTAATGTAGAAGTGTTTAGAAACATATTCTATTCTTATTTACAATAAAAGTGAGTCCAAAATGACGCAATAAGTTATTTAGCATTACTTTCTATTGGACACAAAATAATCGTAAACACAACCAAAACAAACAGCAAATGCATCTAACAAATGTCTAAAGTCACAAGCTTGATGTAGTCATTACGTGCTAGGAATATGGGACCAAACACTACACTTTCGACAAATTTAATACACATACTGTAAGTTAATTTGTCAAAATACTTTTGGTCTCCTAAAATGGGGGACTATGTCGAAAACGTGCTGTTATCATTGAAAATCCAAAGTTCTGCAGTACAGAGCCAAAACAACCAAAGGGTGTCACTGTCCTAATACTTGGAGCTCACTCTATATTTCATTATTTAAATGTCAACAAATGTATGTAGCAATCGCAGATTGCCCCTTTAAAGTTTTAGAGACTCTGGGGAAAGTGACTCAATTCATGCAGTGTATTAGAGCATGTCCGTCATTATTTCTGCTGACCTGGCAATTATGCATTGGATCCGTTTATAATGAAAACAAATGGTCAGATGGATCGGTTTTGCTTTGTTTCTAATAAATTCACACAACCGTAAATTACTCAAGGTTTTTGGGACAACTTGTGGATTATTTTCATGTATTCTTTTGAAGCCAAGTACTTGGATATGGTTTTTGTGTCATCATTGGGGTCAGAATCCATAGTGCCACTATAACCACAGGCGGGTACATTTTCTGAGGACCGTCCAAGAACTCCGCATACTTACACATTTTTTCTGCTGAACATCCATCAGAAGAAGCTGCATCTCTCCCTTTTCTTTTATATAATATTTTGGGGTTTAATAAAAACTCGAAGAAAAGTCACGCGGCATTATACCAGCTAGTTGTTAAACTGTAAGTAAATTATAATCACCACATGAAGAATATCATAAAATAGATGACAAATTAACGGTATCAGGTTGATAAATTGTATTACTCGTATCGTCGCTACGTAGTTTGATAAATTGTTTTACTGAAATCGTCGCTATGTGTAAGTAAATGTCAGGTGTGCAGAACAGGAGGTAGTATCATATTCCTTACCGACTTTCTGGGAAATTGACTATTACGGTGCATATCGCCTCTAAAGGTTTCTATATTATAATCAAAGACTATTATGATCAAGAAGTCTAATTGAGATGTTGAATCAAAACACATGTATTGTTGCCTATTGAATATTTTGAGTACTGTTTTTTTTGTGACCCAAAGTTTTTTTTTTGTTATATAATCTGTAAAACACATTGAAGTGTAATAACCTACAAACACAACAACCCCTACCCTCCACTCCATGGCAAACCTCTGAGAAAATAACAGGAAAAAAATAGACTATAGACATTAAATTAAATTGCCTTCCAGATCTAGTATTCTGGGCAAAGAACTGGAGTAAAATGTTTTAGATGGATTTAATTGTATTGTGCATTTTGTTCCCGCATTTACCCTGACTAGACTGTATTTGGGTCAGAACACAGACATCTGGAGCAAGAGCACAGACAAATTATTGCTAAATTAAGATGTTGTTTTCACATCAGTTTTTGACTAGGAGCCAAAGTTTACTAAGTACAAAAAAATAAAAATAAAATGTTAATCTACAACCATTGCAATGCTCAAACAGTGACATAAACTTTACTCATAAAGTATTTTGTGAGTTGCAGATTTGCCATACGAAACATGATATGATACTGCCACCTATTGGCAGTTTATAGCTACGACTACTGTTAATATGCAAGTGGAACGTAACAGTATGAGGGCTAGGGAGATAGGCCAGCAGCAGGGGAGGGAGAGGCTAGTGAGATTGGAGTCAGTCAAAGTCAGTGGTTCCCACACCCTTTACAGCTCTTAGACCCACCACATAATCAAAATCAATGTGTCTGAACAGGCCCCAGTGTTTAGCCGCTACCCAGAGATAATTATCTGTGACCCTCTTCTGGGTCTCATCCCACCATATGGGAACCACTGGGAAGGGGGTCCAATAAAGACACCATCCCAACTCCATTTTTGTACCTTCTCCCTGCATTGTGCACTGGTTCGCTCCCACTCAAGGAATTAAAATAATTGAAACGGTGGTTGAATTGGCTGAACAGATATCAGTCCAGTCCTTTTATAGCCATGAGGGGAGTGAACAAGTGCGCACTTCGGGGAGAAGGGAGAGTATTATGAGGCTAAAGACACTATACTCGTACCCCAGAGCCTAATATTTGCTTGTATCCTCTATGGTTCAGTGACAAGGATGATGGTGGCTCAACCTCGCCCCCTGTTGGTGATATTACTGCAGCTGCTCCTCTCCTGCTTGCCCGCCCTCGGATACTCCTCCAACAGATTCTTCTACCAAGACATTCTCAACGGAAACGGCAATGGAGAGAGTAGGAGCATACACTTATGTTTTATGAATGAAGAGTTGAACATGAGTACATGCCTTAGGTAGGGGCAATGCATCCACCTTCCATGTAACATACACACAAATGTTTTGCAATTGAAAACGATAGTGAGCCTTTCTTATTGAGCAAGTCCAGGTAGTTCCTCCCTCTTTCAGTCCCTTGGTGCCTAATGAACACGACCCATAAATGGCTTATCAATTCAAACTCTCAGAGGGGGATGCACAGACCCAAATGAAGTCTGACTAACTGCTGTTTCGTGTGTATTTTCCTTTCTAGTCCACTTTAACGGTGTAAAGCTCCATGTGGACTCCTCCCAGCCCTCTGTGTTCGCTTTGCGGGGGAGTAACGCAACCCTATCCTGCCGATACTGGTACGAGCCAGAATTGAGCTCCCCCAGGAGGGTGCGGGTGAAGTGGTCCTGGCTTCCCATTGTGGGGGGCCATGAGACAGACGTTCTAGTGGCCATCGGGCCCCGCATTCACAGCTTTGGGGATTTCAGGTACTCTAGCTCTTCTTAATGCAGGTGGTTCATTCTAAAACCATCATGATCATTTGTGTATAGTGAGTGTTTTTATTTATATACTGTAGTTCTTAAGCTCCCGCCTTTGATTTTTATAGTTTCATTTTTTTTCCTTCGTATTCCTTTAATTTCTAAACTGTCATTGTTAGAATTGTGTCACAAATTCCTTATTATGTACCTTGCATTTCTTTTCCTGCATTTTTGTGAATTCAGGGCTTCCTCGCAAAGAGACATCTGTCGAAATGGGACTTCACTGTATAAATAAAGGTCAAATTTAAAAAAAGGCTTAATTCACACTCGGCAGAGGTGGGAAAAGTACCCAATTGTCATACTTGAATAAAAGTAAAGCTATCTTAAAACTTCTTCAGGATTGGTGGGTTCCCTGCGGGACGGTTGAGCTAACGTAGGTTAATGTGATTAGCATGAGGTTGTAAATGACTCAATCATTTTTTTAAAGCCACCCAGTAAAATACTACTGGAGTTAAAATCCAAAAGTATCTGGTCTTAAATATACATAAGTATCAAAAGTCATTGTGAATGCTTTAAATGACATTTCTTATATTACTCAAACCAGACTGTCAGATTCTTGATTTAAAGACAGCCAGGGACACACTCAAACTCAGACACAATTGGCCAACGCAACATGAGTTTAGTCCACCAGAGCAGACATGGGGGTGGTGGTGTGTTATATTGATAAGTGTGTGAATTGGACACTTTTTGCTGTCCTGCCTGAGCGTTTCAATGTAACAAGCACTTTGGGGTGTCAGGAAAAATGTATGGGAATAAAAAGTGTATTTTCTTTAGGAATGAAGTGGAGTTAAAGTTGACAAACATATGAATATTCAACTAAAGTGCAGATACACCAAAAACTCCATAGGTAATACTTCAAAGTATTTTTATTTTGTTACTTTACACCACTGTCAGTCTGGGCTGTATAGATGAGGAAAAATGCATTTCACACAACTGTTGTGATACAGTGGATCATTTTGAGTTTGCCTGCACAAACATATTTATACATCTGTTGAACACATTGATGATAACAAAGTCCTCTATTTATCTCTCAGGGACCGGGTGCATCTCAGACAGGACTCACCAGGAGATGCTTCGCTGGTCATGACTGAACTCCAGCTCAATGACACGGGTCGTTACCGCTGTGAGGTCATCGACGGGCTGGAGGACAAGAGCGCCACTGTTAACCTCGAGCTACGAGGTAGAATATATTATAGTGCCGTATAACAACCTCATTTGTGAGTGTCATCCAGCCCCTCCCATCACTACTGTACTCACACACAATTAAGGTGCAATCTGCAATATTTACAGCTATTATGTGGTCATTTAAATTAATTGTACATTATAAAGCCTATCAATTTATTCTTGAAAAATAGAATGTATGTGTGTAGTACTGTTCATCTGCCTTACCCAATGTTATTGATGTCATGTACTGTCATGCACTACATCTGAGGTTCCCTCTATGTGTTGAAGTGTTACATTGGTCCAGCCCCATCCCTCAGCTTCAACTAAGTTAGGCTAACCAAGTAAAGCTGCTGTTTGGCTGAGAAACTAATGAAGGATTGTGCCTTAAAAGTCATTACATATCTCTTGCTCCCCTCCAGGTGTGGTGTTTCCCTACCAGCCTCCTCACGGGCGCTACAATCTGACCTACCATGATGCTCAGCAAGTCTGCCAGGAGCAGGACTCCACTCTGGCCACCTTCGAGCAGTTGTTCCAGGCCTGGGAGGAGGGGTTGGACTGGTGCAACGCAGGTTGGCTGGCTGACGGGACAGTGCAGTACCCAATCACCAAGTCCCGGAGCCCCTGTGGGGGGCTGGGCCTCGCCCCCGGGGTTAGGAGCTACGGTAGACGCCACCGCCACCTCCACCGCTACGACGCCTTCTGTTTCTCCTCCTCCCTCCGAGGTGAGACACACACACACACACACACACACACACACACACACACACACACACACACACACACACACACACACACTATACAAGTTTACACACTGTACAGGTACACACTATACAGGTGCAGATATAGAGATAATTCACCCTACAACTAGTGTCAAGCACAGTCCATCTATTGTGTAACATTCTGTTATATGTATTTGAAGAAATCTGCAATTGACTCTTACAGTAACTTTCATTTTTGTGGTGAAATTTCAGTGAGCTCCCTTAGATGCATAACTTTGAATTGATCACCTTATACACCTCCGGTCTCTGCCATGTCCTCTTCTCCAGGTAAGGTCTACTACCTCCAGCTCCCCCAGAAGGTCAACCTCACTGAGGCCCAGCAGGCGTGCTTCAACGACGGGGCCCAGATTGCCAAGGTGGGCCAGCTCTACGCTGCCTGGAAGTTCATGGGCCTGGACCGCTGTGATGCCGGATGGCTTGCTGACGGGAGCCTGCGCTACCCCATCAACAACCCCCGCCGCAACTGTGGCCCCATGGAACCAGGGGTGCGCAGCTTTGGGTTTGCCCCACCGCACCACAAGCACGGAGTGTACTGCTACAGTGCAGGTACGCGGTAAATCTGATATACGTGGTAAAAGTACATGCCACCCTTAGGTCATACCATTTACATCTCTCATAGTAGGTAGGGGAACAAACCGAAATCCACATGAATGAATGTTGACATGCATAGAAATTCAAGATCCTATGGTGAGAGGGCTGTGTTATGATGGAAAGTTGTGGTATGGTGTGTGAGGGCCTCTACTGTGGTGAAGGCTTGACAAAAAATAATAATACTGGGATACGATGGCCTGATGGTTGTGTTTCAGGGTTATAGTCCTCGCTAGTCTGTCAGCCTCCCTTGTGATTTAGACAAGCAGGTTAGCAACACCATGGTGAACAATGTGCATGTTCCACACAGGGTTAGCCACTCACTGTAACAAAAGGAACATTCTGTTCAATGACTTCTCCCTGGATTGGGATGTCCTTTCTCTTTATGGTAAAGGGTATCTTTTTTATAGAAGTTTTACCTCATATTCATTATATCTAGGACAATACCAGTCTACATATGGAAATGGAGCGTTTCAATGTTTTGTAGTCAAAAAGATGGAAGAAAGGGTTGTAACCAAATTACTCCCAGTGATATCATCTGTAATTTTCAAATAAAAACAAAGACTTTCATACAATGACTTTCCAGTCTTCTTGACATCACCGGGCGTCATTTTTTTCTACCTTGGGTGCGTTCGTAAATTCACTCTGGCTATCTACTCCGATTTCAGAGCACTATCGTCTGAGTGTGACAGAGCGCAGAATAACTGATGAATTTGCGAACTCTCAACACCTGTTGAATATGGCCGGTGTCAGTAAACATCGGTAAAAAAAGCATAATTAAATTGTTGCCAGCAGCACAGTTAGTCACCAAAACTCTGGATAACATGGTCAGGGGGAAGTATTCTCTCATTTATGTCTGGAAGTAGCTAGCAAGCTAGCTAGCTAACTTTAGCCAGTTAGCTTGGGTGCTTGACTGCTGTTGTGAGGCCAGAACGCTCAGAACAACCCTACTCCTTGGCCAGAGCATCCAGTGTTTGCTCTGAACGCTCCGAGAGCGAAACACTGAATTTACGAATGGACAATCTGACAAACGCCCAGAGCACTTACGAACGCCCAGAGCACACTCTGAGCGCTCTCTAGCACTCCAGAGTGAATTTACGAGCGCACCCCTTGTTGACTACAAAACCATTTCACATATGCAGACACTGGTATGGTGCTGGATGTAACAAATATGAAGTTAAACTGTGAAGTGGTCCTTGAATTAATCTATGACTGATCCTCTAATGTCATGTATGAATATTATACTTAATAATAATATTATTATAATATTGATATGTTTTACCAATAATTCTGGACCCACCTAAATCTTGCTGTAGGCTATAATGTGATCCATCACTAAGTATGAATGAATCTGTATTTAAACTCTGACCTCAGCTTCAACTGCAATATTATGCATATTTGTATTTATACTTCATGTATTGTATTTATCTGCTGTACTCTCTTTGTAAACATATTTGTGTATGACATAGGAGCTGAACTCAGAATTAATAGGTAATTAATTAATTATCAAGAATAACCAGTTCTGTGATGATTTATAAGCTGTTATTTTGTTTATCTCAAAAACAAGTACTTGTCTTTTATACTGTATGGCCTGTACCTCACTTGGTTGGCTGGTTTGATTATGTAGGTGGTGGGTTTTAACATGGTTTTAGACGATAACGGACACCTATACTAACTTATTTTTGTCAAATAAATAGTCAACATTTTGCTTCATGTGTTAATGATTTCGCATACTTTGGACGCATGCTTGGTTTGTTTGTGTTTTTATAACGTTCAATTCAAACGTTAAATCCTTGCACATGTACCAGGCTTAGCAGTGTTGCTTCCTCGCTCACAACATCGTTACCAGTACTTGATCTTACGCCCTCTGCCTCACCAACACAGGTGACCACCCTGCTTGACAACGTACTAACCAGTTGCGCCACAAAAAAAAATATCCAATTCAATGGCACTATTGGTGACATTCCAAGCTGCGGAGTGAGCTAACAGCACGATCTTATCTCCGTTACACTCACACCAGAGGAAGCTGGTGGGAGGAGCTATAGGAGGACGGGATCATTGTAATGACTGGAATGGAATAAATGGAACAGAGTCAAACGTGGTTTCCATATGTTTGATGTGTTTGATACAGTTCCATTTATTCCATTCAGCCAATTACAATGAGCCCATCCTCCTATAGCTCCTCCCATCCGCCTCCTCTGACTCACACACAACCCAGCTAACAATTCCTATGTCTGAAACCTTTGTGGAATGTTATGTTTTACTGTTCTCCTTACGTGAAAGTGTCCAGTTCTTTGTGAGTTTTGGCAACGTTTCATTAATGAGCACATCACCAGATTATAATTAGCATGAAGTTTTTAACATGTTCAGAAAAACATTAAGGTTGGGATTCAATGCAATTGCGGGTTATAGTTGAGGCTTTTAAAGGCAATGTTCCCGCGTTTGCGAAGATCCCATTCACGATAAACACTGTAAATGTCGGCTCAATCGTAAATTGCCTTTAAAAAGCGCAATGCCTATGCCTATAACCCAGGATGGGATTGGATTCTGGTCTAACACTTTGTGTCCTGCTCTACCTCAGCATCCATCTGTTCAAGCATTGCAACACTGCTATTAACAACTTTAATACATTATTACACTGCTATTAACAACTGTAATACATTATTACACTGCTATTAACAACTTTAATACATTATTACACTGCTATTAACAACTTTAATACATTATTACACTGCTATTAACAACTGTAATACATTATTACACTGCTATTAACAACTGTAATACATTATTACACTGCTATTAACAACTTTAATACATTATTACACTGCTATTAACAACTGTAATACATTATTACACTGCTATTAACAACTTTAATACATTATTACACTGCTATTAACAACTTTAATACATTATTTTATTTATTTATTTAACCAGGTAAGCTAGTTGAGAACAAGTTCTCATTTACAACTGCGACCTGGCCAAGATAAAGCAAAGCAGTGCGACACAAACAACAACACAGAGTTACACATGGAATAAACAAGCGTACCGTCAATAACACAATGGAAAAAAGGAAGTCTATTTACAGTGTGTGCAAATGGCGTGAGGAGGTAAGGCAATAAATAGTCCATAGTAGCGAAGTAATTACAATTTAGCAAATTAACACTGGAGTGATAGATGAGCAGATGGTGATGTGCAAGTAGAAATACTGGTGTGCAAAAGAGCAGAAAAGTAAATAAAAACAATATGGGGATGAGGTAGGTAGATTGGGTGGGCTATTTACAGATGGGCTGTGTACAGCTGCAGCGATCTGTTAGCTGCTCAGATAGCTGATCTTTAAAGTTAGTGAGGGAAATATAAGTCTCCAGCTTCAGCGATTTTTGCAATTCGTTCCAGTCATTGGCAGCAGAGAACTGGAAGGAAAGGCGGCCAAAACAGGTGTTGGCTTTGGGGATGACCAGTGAGATATACCTGCTGGAGCACGTGCTACGGGTGGGTGTTGTTATCATGACCAGTGAGCTGACATAAGGCGGAGCTTTACCTAGCATAGATTTATAGATGACCTGGAGCCAGTGGGTCTGGCGACGAAAATGTAGTGAGGGCCAGCCGACTAGAGCATACAGGTCGCAGTGGTGGGTGGTATAAGGGGCATTGGTGACAAAACGGATGGCACTGTGATAGACTGCATCCAATTTATTGAGTAGGGTATTGGAGGCTATTTTGTAAATGACATCGCCGAAGTCGAGGATCGGTAGGATAGTAAGTTTTACTAGGGTATGTTTGGCAAGATGAGTGAAGGATGCTTTGTTGTGAAATAGGAAGCCGATTCTAGATGTAATTTTGGATTGGAGATGAGTCTGGAAGGAGAGTTTACAGTCTAGCCAGACACCTTGGTATTTGTAGTTGTCCACATATTCTAAGTCAGAACCGTCCAGAGTAGTGATGCTAGTCGGGTGGGCGGGTGTGGGCAAGGAACGGTTGAAAAACATGCATTTGGTTTTACTAGCATTTAAGAGCAGTTGGAGGCCACAGAAGGAGTGTATGGCATTGAAGCTCATCTGGAGGTTAGTTAACAGTGTCCAAAGAAGGGCCAGATTTATACACAATGATGTTGTCTGCGTAGAGGTGGATCAGGGAATCACCCGCAGCAAGAGCGACATCGTTGATATATACATAGAAAAGAGTCGGCCCGAGAATTGAACCCTGTGGTACCCCCATAGAGACTGCCACAGGCCGTCCGATTTGACACACTGAACTTTGTCTGAGAAGTAGTTGGTGAACCAGGCGAGGCAGTCATTTGAGGAACCAAGGCTGTTGAGTCTGCCGATAAGAATACGGTGATTGACATAGTCGAAAGCCTTGGCCAATTAGTGAGGGAGAGCCTCAAATAACCCCTTAATTTCTATTTATCCACTGTGTACATTAATTGCGTCAAAGTTGGTCAACATGGAAGCGCAAGTCTGATAATTTTTATCCCCATAATGCAACATACTTGGAAAGGTGGTGACCAACGACTTCATAAAACAGAGCCACTCGTACACACGCAATTCCTAATGAGCCATGTACAACTGCTTTACCCCATCACAAACCCAGAATATGTTGTTTTAATCCATTGTTTGTAAACCTTGTCTTTGTAAACAAACAATGTATCGCTTCAAAACATGGTTAAAACTATCAGTTAGATCTCATGGACTGTCTGCCTTGGCACCTGTGGTTACATTGCTCCAGTCCTATCCCTCAGCCTTAATGCAATTCCAGTGGCAGGGCTGTTGTTTTGCTGAAAAATAGAATTACATTACAGTCATTACATATCTCTTGCTCCCCTCCAGTTGTGGTGTTTCCCTACCAGCCTCCTCACGGGCGCTACAATCTGACCTACCATGATGCTCAGCAAGTCTGCCAGGAGCAGGACTCCACTCTGGCCACCTTCGAGCAGTTGTTCCAGGCCTGGGAGGAGGGTCTGAACTGGTGCAACGCAGGCTGGCTGGCTGACGGGACAGTGCAGTACCCCATCACCAAGCCCCGAAGGCCCTGTGGGGGACTCGGCCTCTCCCCCGGGGTTAGGAGTTACGGTAGTCGCCACCGCCACCTCCACCGCTACGATGTGTTTTGCTCCTCCTCCCCCCTCCGAGGTGAGAGATGTTTAGACTTCTGTACATCCCATAGAGAAGATCAACACTGTGTAACTGGATGCGTACATTCCATAGAGAAAGATAAACACTGTGTAACTGGATGTGTACATCCCATAGAGAAAGATCAACACTGTGTAACTGGATGTGTACATCCCATAGAGAAGATCAACACTGTGTAACTGGATGTGTACATCCCATAGAGAAGATCAACACTGTGTAACTGGATGTGTACATCCCATAGAGAAAGATCAACACTGTGTAACTGGATGTGTACATCCCATAGAGAAAGATCAACACTGTGTAACTGGATGTGTACATCCCATAGAGAAGATCAACACTGTGTAACTGGATGTGTACATTCCATAGAGAAAGATCAACACTGTGTAACTGGATGTGTACATCCCATAGAGAAAGATCAACACTGTGTAACTGGATGTGTACATTCCATAGAGAAAGATCAACACTGTGTAACTGGATGTGTACATCCCATAGAGAAAGATCAACACTGTGTAACTGGATGTGTACATCCCATAGAGAAGATCAACACTGTGTAACTGGATGTGTACATCCCATAGAGAAGATCAACACTGTGTAACTGGATGTGTACATCCCATAGAGAAGATCAACACTGTGTAACTGGATGTGTACATCCCATAGAGAAGACCAACACTGTGTAACTGGATGTGTACATCCCATAGAGAAGATCAACACTGTGTAACTGGATGTGTACATCCCATAGAGAAGATCAACACTGTGTAACTGGATGTGTACATCCCATAGAGAAAGATCAACACTGTGTAACTGGATGTGTACATCCCATAGAGAAAGATCAACACAGTGTAACTGGATGTGTACATCCCATAGAGAAAGATCAACACTGTGTAACTGGATGTGTACACTCTTAGGAAAAAAGGTTCCAAAAGGGTTCTTCGGCTGTCCCAATAGGAAAACCCTTTTAGGTTCCAGCTAGAACCATTTTTGGTTCCAGGTAGAACCATTTTTGGTTTCATGTAGAATCCTTTAGGTTCTAGATAACACCTTTTTTTCTAAGAGTGTTTAGATATGCTAAGCTTGGATTTGGATGGGTAGACAATACAGTTTCCCTTTCTCTTCTCCAGGTAAGGTCTACTACCTCCAGCTCCCCCAGAAGGTCAACCTCACTGAGGCCCAGCAGGCGTGCTTCAACGACGGGGCCCAGATAGCCAAGGTGGGCCAGCTCTATGTCGCCTGGAGGTTCATGGGCCTGAACCACTGTGATGCCGGATGGCTCGCCGATGGGAGCCTGCGCTACCCCATCACCAAACCCAGCCGCAACTGTGGCCCCCTGGAACCAGGGGTGCGCAGCTTTGGGTTCCCCCCTCCATACCAGAAGCATGGGGTGTACTGCTACAGTGCAGGTATGCAGTAAATCTGATAGATGTGATACATCTACATATCACCAATCTCACATCTCTTTTAGTATGGTAACAGATCACAATCCAGAAATGAATAGGTGTATCTCATGAATAGAAATTCTAGAATTACTATATTAGGATGCAAAGGTTGCGTTATGGAGTGAAGTTGTGAGAATTTCTAATGTAGCTGGGGCCTGCTAAAAACAACTGGGAGAATTATCTGTCTGTACTTAGTGGCTGTACATGTTTACTATGGTCCTCCTTGTGAGCAGCCACCCTTGTTATTTACACCAGCAGGTTAGCAGCACCATGGTGAACATGCATTGCTCACACAGGATCAAATACTCACTGCATCTAGCCTGTGGTCCACGAGATCAGGAACATTTGTCGTAGTCCACCATTCAAGGACTTGAGATTTCCTTGCTCTGTTTTTTTGGCGGTATTTGATAGGGACAGATATAATCTAGAGATTGAATGAACAACAGTCAGATGCACCATCATACCTGAGCTAATTTCCAGTGGTTGTCCTCAGATTATCATTGAAGTACACTAGATAGTATTAAAACATCTACACAGTTGTTCTGTGGTCATGAGCCAGATCTTTACAGTATGCATATCTATGACTGTTGATAGATGTGTTATATTGTAATATAATGTATGATTACTATACCTACACAACTGTAGTACATTATGGACCCACCTACATTTTGTTGTAGCCTATAATGTGATCCCTCACTATGTGTGAATGAGCCTGTAGTTAAACCCGGACCTCAGCTTCAACTGTAATATTATGCGTATTGTTAGTTCAACTTCCTGTATTGTATGCATTTACTGTTCTCTCTTTGTAAACATTTTCCTGTACGACATAGGAGCTGATCTCAGCTGATATTTTTGTTAAATAAATTGTCTACCTTTTAAGAGGCTTTTGATGAATGTGTTAATGATTGTGCGAGGTATGCTTGGTTTGTTTGTGTTTTTAAAACCATTCAATTCAATCCAAAAATGTAATCCTTCACACACAATCCGCAAAGCCGAAGACAGGAAAGACTAGTAACATCTGTGTTTGAGAAACAATATCTATTACTGTAGTATAGAAAACAACTATATAAACAACTTATTTCTGTCTATCCCTGCCTTGTTTTCCAACCATAGAGATGGATAGAGGGCACACTGCCTTGTTTTCCAACCATAGAGATGGATAGAGGGCACACTTGCCAGTTTTTGCAAAGCGTGTTTTTGAATGGGCAGCGCCAGGGATTAAAGAGGCAATCTGCAGTTGCTACATTCATTTTTAGACTTTTTAATGAATTATTATTACCCATTGATTCCTGAAAAATATAACTTATACAATAGATCAGCTTAGTTTAACTGTCGCACCCCATCAGAACCCAAAATGTACGATTGTTTTACTCCATTGTTTGTAAACAATGTACAAGTAAACAAACACTTTTATAGTCTCAAAACATAGTTAAAACTATAATTTTGATATAATGGATGGTCAGTCTTTGTAATCCTCAGCTCCGTCCATTAGTTTGCGAGTGGTTACATTTCTCCAGCTCCATCCCTCAGCTGTTCACTGAATCAGTGATGGGGTAAACACTTTGTACTGTTCAAACTGCAGATTGCCCCTATAAGGTTTTCACTATTTTATAGAAGTAAACTGCGTGGGACTTCCCATGGGTTAGTGAGGGATCACATCATTCCATTTAGGTACGCAAGAGGGAAAAGCCAATGAACTATAGTCCTGAGCAAACATTCCATCACTGCAGATGGAAGTGAATTACCAACATTGGCTTTATGCCTGTTCACACACTCCAGCACAGTAGCTGATGGCACCTTTTCAGTTTATTTATTAACCACCAATAAACTCATAGAATAAAGTAGAAGAAATACTTTAAAATTGAAATATTTTCTCCGGCGCCGGAGAGGGCTGCCATCTTATCCAACCATGCTATTTTTTTATTTTTTTTTGCGTTGTTTGTAACTTGTTTTGTACATAATGTTGCTGCTACCGTCTCTTATGACCGAAAAGAGCTTCTGGACATCAGAACTTGGATTACTTACCTCAAATTGGATGAGGAGTTCTTCTTCAATGAGTCGGACGCGAGGGATATACTACAGACACCCGACCAGGCCCAGATCCCTGTGATTAGCTGGAAAAGGAAACATAGGTTATGCGGAAAGAGATCAGGTTGCCTTGTGAGGATCAGGCGACGAATGGCTAATCTGCCCTTGTCTTCCTCAAGGTTTTACTCACCTGAGGTAGAGTATCTCATGATAAACTATAGACCACACTATCTACCTAGAGAGTTTCAATCTGTATTTTCTTTTGTAGCTGTCTACATACCACCACAGACCGAGACTGGCCCTGAAACTGGACTCAATGAGCTGTATTCCGCCATAAGCAAACAAGAAAATGCTCACCCAGAGGCGTTGCTCCTAGTGGCCGGGGACTTTAATGCAGGGAAACTTAAATCAGTTTTACCTCATTTCTATCAGCATGTTAAATGTGCAACCAGAGGGGAAAAAAAATTCCAGACCACCTTTACTCCACACACAGAGACGCATACAAAGCTCTCCCTTACCCTCCATTTGGCAAATCTGACCATAACTCTATCCTCCCGATTCCTGCTTACAAGCAAAAAGGAAAGTAGGAAGCAACAGTGATCAGATGAAGCAGATTCTAAACTACAGGACTGTTTTGCTAGCACAGACTGGAATATGTTCCGGGATTCTTCCGATGGCATTGAGGAGTACACCACATCAGTCACTGGCTTTATCAATAAGTGCATCGAGGACATCGTCCCCACAGTGACTGTACGTACATACCCCAACCAGAAGGCTTGGATTACAGGCAACATTCGCACTGAGCTAAAGGGTAGAGCTTCCGCTTTCAAGGAGCGGGACTCTAACCCGGAAGCTTAAAAAAATCTCGCTATGCCCTCCGGCGAACCATCAAACAGGCAAAGCGTCAATACAGGACTAAGATTGAATCGTACTACACCGGCTCCGACACTCGTCGGATGTGAATGGGCTTGCAAACTATTACAGGCTACAAAGGGAAGCACAGACGAGAGCTGCCCAGTGACACAAGCTTACCAGACAAGCTAAATAACTTCTATGCTCGCTTCGAGGCAAGGAATACTGAAACATGCATGAGAGCATCAGCTGTTCCGGACGACCGGACGACTTTAAACAGGTCAACATTCACAAGGCCGCTGGGCCAGACGGATAACCAGGACGTGTACTCCGAGCATGCGCTGACCAACTGGTAAGTGTCTTCACTGACATTTTCAACCTTTTTCAATGCTCGGTCCTCCTTTTCCTGTAGTCCACAATCATCTCCTTTGTCTTGATCACATTGAGGGAGAAGTTGTTGTCTTTGCACCACAAGGTCAGGTCGCTGACCTCCTCCCTATAATCTGTCTCATTGTTGTCGGTGATCACTGTTGTGTCATAAGAACACTTAATGATGGTGTTGGAGTCGTGCCTGGCCGTGCAGTCGTGAGTGAACAGGGAGTACAGGAGGGGACTGAGCATGCACGCCGGAGGGGCCCAATGTTGAGGATCAGTGTGGCAGATGTGTTGTTACCTACCCTTACCACCTGGGGACGGCCCGTCAGGAAGTCCAGGATCCAGTTGCAGAGGGAGGTGTTTAGTCCCAGGGTCCTTAGCTTAGTGATGAGCTTTGAGGGCACTATGATGTTGAACGCTGAGCTGTAGTCAATTAATAGCATTCTCACATAAGTGTGTAAGGTTGGTGTTGCCTATGCTGTCAAAGCAAAGCAATATTTCCAACGATCAGCTTCATGGAACAACCAACAGAGGGTGCAACAGGCAAGAGAGAGATTGTAAGATAGTGACAGAGAGGACGAGAAGAGAGAGAGTGTGTTGGAGAGAAAGTATGGAAGACAGAGTGACTGTGAGTGGGTGAGAGAGACAAACAGAAAGAGAGAGAGATGGGAGAGAGAAAGCGCACACAGCCAGGAGTTCTGGGCGAGGGAGGTGAACCGGTGTGGCCAGACAGAGAGACAGTCAGTCTGGGGGAGGGAGGGAGGGAAAGAGAGAAGGAGGGAGTAGGCAAGGCAGAGAGGGGACCACAAACAGGCCTCTATTCAGTCACACTCACAGGGCTAAACTGACGACAACCCACCCTGTTGGCAAATAGAAATGTACCATAATTTGATTATTCCTCATGACTCTAAGTCATACCTGTTTATACTGAACCAGCTGCCTCAGAAACAGTGAGTCGACTGAGACTGATGGGAGGTGAAAGAAGGCTTTTGTTGCCTCTACCTTGAATGTTTGGGAGACACTCCCAGATTGATCTTTGTTGTGTGTCAATCCTGTTAAACACTCTGACCTAAAAGACCATACCAATAAACTATCTATTTGAACATTCGTTTTTCACTGTTGAACATCCTCCGCACACAGAAAGTGAATGAAATCAAGAGAAAGTAACAAGTAAAGTATCTTTATTTGGCATGTTTTGGAACAAATGTTGAATACAGACATTGGAAGACAAACAGTTCATTTCAGGCACATTTGGGTACATTCTGTCGAGCTCCATAAGACTAGAACCTCTACACCTCTACTCATGATGTTCTCAGTGTGTGGTTTATTGGGCCTGTTCATGCACAGGGTCAGTCGCTCTCACGCAACCCACTGGACAAAGACGTCAGTTCAACATCTAGTTTTGACTGTCAACTAACGTGAACTCAAAGTAAAATCAACAAACATGCTAACCTTCTCATTGGATTTAGGATAAAAGTTAGGTGAAAAAAAGACAATTATACCTGAAATCCTTTACATTGATCACTTTTTGCAAATCCAATCAGTTTTCCACATTGATTCAATGTCATCACATAGATCTTTGCTGTTAAAATGACATGGAATCAATGTTGATTCAACCAGTTAGTGCCTAGTGGGAAACAGAAGAAAACAGGAGAAGTGTTCAGGTAACTGATCCCGTGCTCCATTTCAGAACATTTTGCTCCTGTTTTGTGCCTACAGTACACAACCCTAAACAGATGGCAGGGTCGGGGGAGTTGCAGGAGTGCTCTACACCAGTGTTTCTCAACCTCTGGTCCGTGGACCGGCACCTTTCCCAGGGATGTTGCTGACAGGTCCCTCAGGCGGTTAGTTGTCAAGGGGGTCATAGTTAGCCAATCACTGGTAGTAAAAGGTTGCTAAACACTGCTCTACGCCCCTTTGTCAAGTTGCTTCAGCTGCTTTGGAGACAATCATCCCTCAGCAATGCCAGGAGGCATTTATGTCCTTTTGATTCTATACACTAGACCTGGCATTGTGTTATTATCTTCTAAAAGCTCTTAATACTTTCAGCCCTGTAGGGGTACAGTAAAACATAATGGTGTGTGTAACTTTAAATGACACTTCTGTCATCGGAAGTTCCAGGTATAGAATTGCTTTAAGCCTGTTCTTTGTGGAACCTCTCCGTCATGTCTTTGATTGGTATATGGTTTATGATTGCAGGTGAAGCTTTTGGCCAGCAAGACATATGACGGTGTGTTGAAGGAGGAGGCACAGCCTCCTGTAAACATAAACAAGGAATGAAGCATCTATATCTTCATCAGATATAACAGCAGGTTATGCATACAATACAAAACTGAAGGACTACAAGCGATTAAAATGGCGATGGATCTGGAGTTTAAATAAATGTGTCCGCTGAGGTTTTTCTGTGAAACAAAACAGACAATGAAGAGAAACATTTGATCTGATAGCTATTGCAGTTGTTAATAAAACTGGTCCCATGGAGTTGCTATGCACTGCACAGCCTTGTGTGAGACGACGAAAGTGTCAAACCGACCAATGACATTCATCCGTTTGGTCCTGTTTAGGCCAACAACATTGTTGACAAACCATGGGGTCGATTCCGATTCAATTCCAATCCCCTCAGGAAATAAATACAGTGAACTTCAATGAATTCAATGAATTAACTGACTGAAATTTAAATGGAATTGACCCCAACCCTGTTGTTTTTTTACTCTATCGTGTCACTACTGAACCTGAGAGAGAAGTTGAGTCCTCTCTCTTTTATTTGAGAAGTTGAGTCCTCTTTCACTCTTATTTTAGGGCAGCCTCAGTAGATTGCCTCTCCAGTGTGGCAGGCAGAGATTCTAGCATTGCTGTGTATTATTCACATCAGGCACTCTGTCTCCCTTCTGCTCTAAACAACTGATGTAGGTTTGAAATACAGACGGACACAGTAGCCTGCTGTGTCGGCTTCGCTAGCTTTCTCTTTATGACTTAGAGATTAAATAAATAATATCTCCCTTATTATCCCCTCCCATAGCCATTTCCTGCAGTCAAATGACCTAGTGGCCTCATGGGTGGAATGTTATTCATATTTTTCATAATTAATAAGCATTTTTTTGAACACATTTTTTCTATGTCAGACGGTTTTGTTATATTTCAGTTTTCTGTGATGTATATAAAGTGTAATATTGGGATTCAAACTCAACATTTAATACATTTCAACTCTATATGTGACATGGTACAGGTGTCTTATTTCTTTTAAGCCCATAACCATGTGTGTGAGGTGTATACTTTTGTTTCAAAGTAGATTTATGTGACCCTGATTTAGCCCACTGCAGTAAAAGGTGAAAGCGATCGTTCACCCCAAAATCAAAACTCGTCAGACATTTTTATTCATTGAAGCGTAAAAGATTTCTCGGTTTGACACAACACCACTTTTGATGTATGAAGACATCTGACAATTATAAATATTGTTTTCCCCTTTAGCATCTAGTATTTTAAAGATAGGTGAGAATTTGGTGACTCATGAATGCTTGTTTGGTGGATACATGCACAAGATCTCATCCCCTTTACCTCATCTTGCTTATCATTGCAACAACCGGACATTGCTAGGCTAACATTGCTAGGCTAACATTGCTATGCTAACATTGCTAGGCTAACATTGCTATGCTAACATTGCTAGGCTAACAGCGCTCAAAAGTAACTCAATAGACTTTTTCTATCAAATTCACAGTCCTTCGTGGATTATTAGACCTATATGCATCTCCCATAGTGAGTGTATATTACGTAGGCACCTCCAGAATACAAACATACTTCTGACTGTCTAGTATCTCCTCATGGGTGAATTTCACCAAGCCTCTGCTTGGCTCATAGCAACGTGCCAAACCCCCACTAAATACCGGCTGGCCAGATTGGGTGTTTACCTCTGGGTGGTACAGTCTAACACACACTGTCTGGTTTGGCAAAGATCTAGAACAGACTAGAGAGTCTGATTGATGCACCGTCTATGAGTACATGCTCCGGGGTGAAGTTTCCCCTAGGTACAGAGTTAAGATCAGCTTCCTCTCCACCAACCCTAATCTTAACCATTAGTGGAGGAAAAGTAAAACTGACCCAAGATCAGTGTCTAGCGGAAACTTCACCCTACACCGTGTCTTCATAATCCAGTCTAGTTGGCGACATGGACAAAGCATTTTAGCAACAACTCACATCTTATCAACGGCATCACAATCCACCAAAACCAAAAATTATATTAATAATAACAATAAAACTCCAAACAATAAACAACTCTTATATATAATGAACATGTCATTATTTTGGGACAAGAATGACAAAAACATACAATTACATAATGGCTTAATTTATACTGTTTTTGAAATAGTCAGAGAGTGACAAACTGAAAAGACAATGTCACTGCTCTAAGTTGATTTGGTCTTATGTACAAGGTGGGTACTTCAAACATTCAAACCTCTTTAGTAAGTTAGAAAATGGCTTCTGTGTTCTGTAACTGTTCTTATAAAATAATTATCTTCAACAGATCTCCCTTAATCTTCCCTGCTTAGTGACGTTTGCTGCTGGTTGATTCTCCTCGCCTTCTGATTGATCTGCGCTGTATTCTGTTACTGGGGGAGGGCACTGCTGTTGGCAAGAGAAACAAACATTACCTTCATAGATTCATACATTACCTCCAATGATTCATACATTACCTTCAATGATTCATACATTACCTTCAATGATTCATACATTACCTTCAATGATTCATACATTACCTTCAATGATTCAAAAGTAATTTCATAGCATCAGACAAAATTACAATAATGCAAAGCTTCACTGAAAAATACAGTGCCATTTTCATCAACCTACAAGGAACCTCGATTACCACCTTTCTAACGATCATTTCAATAGCAGAGTTCTTAACGAGAATTGGAAGTGTGTCAATGTGGGACTAACCTACAGGTGTGTTTATAGAGTGTTGAAAGAGTAAAAGAGTGTGCACTACTCACCGCCCAGGCATTCCACCTGTGGCTTCTCCCACTGTCCGTCTGCCATGCAGCGCACCACAGGCAGGTGGCGCTGTAGGAGGCCTGGGTTACACTGGTAGCGGATGATGGACCCCACAGTATACTGCTCCCGCCTGCTGCCGAACATCGTGGCATTCTCCACCTCTGGCGGTGCCCCACAGTAGACTGGGGAACAATGATCAGTAAATCAATCAATCGACAAATCAATCAATCCATCAAATTACAACTGATGATATTTATTGGTAGCAATTTATTTTGAAGGGTACCTGCCTAACGAGTTTATAAAACATGAATGAGTTGTAACACCAACACAGGTATAAGATAACCACACATAATGATGGCGAAGGTACAGTAAAATTAGTTTTTAAGAAAACATTTACCAGTGCCCATCCAGACTCTAGAACACAATTCTTGAACCCTAACCCCTGACCCATACGTACCTGGGCCAGTCTTGCAGGTGAAGGGCAGGTGGTAGTTGCAGGGAACGTCGTTCCATTGGCCGTTCTCGTGCCAGATCATCACCACACAGTCTTCTCCAGAGTTAAAGTAGTTATCCGGCTGGTTCGGCCGCCAGTTCTCAAATTGCTGAGGGGAGTGGAGAGCAACATTGGTAGGAAGTTACAAAGATAATTTATGTTTCTGTTGGTTTCTTGTTTTCAATGTAGAAAACCCAGAAATCAGGAGAGTAAGTAAGTAGTCTATAGCATGCAGATCAGAATCTACAGATACAGTATGAACAGTGTATGAATCTACAGGTACATTATGAACAGTGTATTAATGTACAGGTACAGTATGAACAGAGTATTAATGTACAGGTACAGTATGAACAGAGTATTAATGTACAGGTACAGTATGAACAGAGTATTAATGTACAGGTACAGTATGAACAGTGTTTGAATGCTGTAGACTACAGTATGAAGAGTGTATTAATGTACAGGTACAGTATGAACAGTGTTTGAATGTACAGGTACAGTATGAACAGTGTATGAATGCAGTAGACTACAGTATGAAGAGTGTATTAATGTACAGGTACAGTATGAACAGTGTTTGAATGTACAGGTACAGTATGAACAGAGTATTAATGTACAGGTACAGTATGAACAGTGTTTGAATGCAGTAGACTACAGTATGAACAGTGTATGAATGTACAGGTACAGTATGAACAGTGTATGAATCTACAGGTACAGTATGAACAGTGTATGAATGTACAGGTACAGTATGAACAGTGTATGAATCTACAGGTACAGTATGAACAGTGTATGAATGTACAGGTACAGTATGAACAGTGTATGAATCTACAGGTACAGTATGAACAGTGTATGAATCTACAGGTACAGTATGAACAGTGTATGAATCTACAGGTACAGTATGAACAGTGTATGAATGTACAGGTACAGTATGAACAGTGTATGAATCTACAGGTACAGTATGAACAGTGTATGAATGTACAGGTACAGTATGAACAGTGTATGAATCTACAGGTACAGTATGAACAGTGTATGAATCTACAGGTACAGTATGAACAGTGTATGAATGTACAGGTACAGTATGAACAGTGTATGAATCTACAGGTACAGTATGAACAGTGTTTGAATGTGGTAGGCAACAGTCGGTGATCTGGTGGTCCCGGGAAAGGAAATGTTGGGAACCACTGGGGGAGAGCACTCTGAGTGGGGACTAAGTTCTGTGCTAACCCACTTTCTCTGTACTGTGTCTGTCTGCCTGACTCACCAGTGGTGTGCCGTCTATCCAGCGGAAGTCATTCTCCACTGTCTTGTCATTGAGCCCAATCCACTGGTAGTCCTGGCCGTTGGCTGGAGGGGGGGAAAGAGTGAAGGGTTACTCACTCACTCACTCACTCACTCACTCACTCACTCACTCACTCACTCACTCACACACACACACACACACACACAGGCCTTTACTCACAGTTGACAAAGTGCTGTTCCTCTGGGGTGATGATGCTGACCAGGTGAGCGCTGAGGTCTCGGCAGCGCTGCTCGGCATCCAGCCAGGTCTCTCTCTCGGGGAAGTGCAGGTAACAGTTGCCCTGAAACTTAGTCCACCCCTCCTCACAATCCTGCTCGTCTGTGTCGTCAACAGCAGGGGGTGATAATGAGACAGAGGCTACCAGACCCCGGAGAAGCCCGGTTTATTTTTCCAGGCCATTTTTCTATGCTCCATTATTAGTCCAACTATAATCATTGATTTCCTTCAGTCCAACCTATGGTGTGATAAATATTACTGCGCATTGGTGAAAATACTGCATTTACCAGGACCTATTAACTATCAACTTGATTCACTGCTTGAGAAGATTGGCAACACTATTTGAGGGATATGACATTTTTTGGAATGGGTGAAACATCCATCAAGCATCCATTTAACCCACAACTACGGGGTTTGGTGACGTGCAGAAAATGGTTCTTTCTATAATGCATTTGTGTTTTAAAAATTAAAGCACAAACAAAAAACACCTGGAAAATTAGCACACGGGGTCTCTTGGGTAGTCTTTAACTAAATAATAATTGGTTGTGATACTTTAAATATACAACAAATCATTTAACAAGTCAGCCTAGTGAGTATCTCCCAACAGTTAATGAGAGTTTCTGTAGTGAGTCTCTCCCAACAGTTAATGAGAGTTTCTGTAGTGAGTCTCTCCCAACAGTTAATGAGAGTTGCTGTAGGGAAATGTACTCTGTATACTTGTTTACAGAACATGGTGAATACCTTTTTCCCCTTCACTGTAACGTTCAAGGCTTCATTCATTCCTTCACCACACCTACATGACTAAAACAATTTCACAAAATGGCTACTTCAGCTACTTCTGTACACCTGCTTGCTAGGAGCAGCAACATAACTACACACTAAGAAAATAAGGTTCCTCAAGGGTTCTTTGGGAAGGATGATGGTTCTATGTGGAACCATAATGACTCAAAGAACCATTTGAGCCCTTCAATGGTTCTTTGCAGTTTTGTGAAAATTAAAATGTATTCATTAGAATATTTTGGGGCGTGGTTTGCGCATAGCTTTTTGTACAAACGTGAGTGAGTGTCATTCCAGTTGATCTAATCTGTTGTGTTATGCTATTACATGTTAAATATGACTATGGCCAGTGACAGTGTCTTGTAAAAGACAATGACCGTGTGTCAATTGAGAACATTTGACTACTTACTAAATCAGTGGTTGTCAATTCTCTCCTTAGTGACTCCCAGAGCTAGCACACCTACCTCAACGTGTCAGCTAAAACAATAATAACGCAGAAGGAATTTCAACAATATAATAAAACAACATGTATGGTTCTTCAAAAGGATCTACAAAGAACCTTTTAGACTAACAAAGGTTCTTTAGAGAACTATTCTCCATCAAGGTCCTATAAAGAACCATAAAAATGGGGTTCTATGTGGCCCCAAAAAGGCGGTTTAACCATAGCGGAACCCTTTATTGGTGCTATATAGATCCTTTATAGAACCTTGGGAAAAGTTTTTTTATAGCACCATAAAGGTTCCATTTAGAACCTTATGAGCATGGTTTTTTATAGAACCTTCAAAAAAAGGTTATATATAGCACCAAAAAGGGATCCACTATGGTTGCAAGCCAAATAACCCTTATTTGGCATTATACAGAACTTCTTGTTTTGTGTGTAGACCTGGCTGAGAAAATCCACACACCATATATAAGCACAGTCCTGAGTAAAGGACAGGGAGAAGTATGATGACATTGCCCCTAGACTACGGATGCCCCTATACCCCTTTACACCCGCGGATCAGTCAGGGTCTTAACTTACTGTTGACACTTAGAATACACAAGGTGCGCTTCCCGGGTGGCGCAGTGGTCTAAGGCTGTGCCACCAGAGATTCTGGGTTCGACCCCAGGCTCTGTCGTGACCGGGAGGCCCATGGGGCATTGCACAATTGGCCCAGTGTCATCGAGGCTAGGGAGGGCTTGGCTGGCAGGCGCACTAGCGACTCCTGTGGTGGGCTGGGCGCAGTGCACGCTGACCGGGTCGCCAGGTGTATGGTGTTTCCTCCGACACATTGGTGCGGCTGGCTTCCGGGTTGGATGTGCATTGTGTCAAGAAGCAGTGCGGCTTGGTTGGGTTGTGTTTCCGAGGACGCATGGCTCTCGACCTTCGCCTCTCCCGAGTCCGTACGTGAGTTGCAGCGATGAGACAAGACTGTAACTACCAATTGGATACCACGAAATTGGGGAGAAATAAAGGGGTAAAAAAATAAAAAATAAAATAATACACAAGGTGCCATTTCTGCATGTGGCTGTGCAGCAACAGTGTCATTCACTGACAGTTACTCAATTAGCCCGTGTCAGACAAACCATTTTATTGGTCAATTAATCCAGCCAGCTATCTAAACTTGTAGTAATCATAGTTGAATTACAGACCGAGGCTCCCCCATTGATTTTGTTAGTCACTCTCACTGAAATATCATATTAAAAACTGCAAAGATTTCTCTCTACCCTATGGCAAAATGTGTACAATTGCAGGAAAGTTGCTGTAAAACTGCTAATTAGTCTCTCCGCCCCATGGCAAAAGGCACAGAATTTCAGCAAACTTGCTTTAAAACTACAACATTTTCTATACACCCCATAGCAAAATGTGTAGACTTGCAGGAAATGAATTGTAGATTTTTTTTTAATGATCTCCTCTGTCAAGAAGGGGGCCGCTAAAATGTTTGCTCACAAGGATCTAATGTCAGTTTTGCGTTTTTACCCCTAATGGTAAGGTTTTGGCAAAAGGAAAGCTGATCCTAGATCTGTGCCTACAATCAACTTATTCTGGAGCAGACAGAAGAATTCACTGCCACACCTGGGTCACGTTCAGCATGCACAAAACAGGAGAAAACGTTTTTGAAATATGGGAAGTATACCCAAACTTGGCTGATGATAACCCTAATTGGGGTTTTCCATTTAAAAACGTTTTCGGCCATTTGTCCTCCTGAACGCAGCCCTGCTATGATGCAAGCTGCCAGCGATAACAGTTTCCTTTGCATCCTTATCACTCCTGTTGTTTTTGAGAGGTTGTTGTTGGTTAGTAAACATTAGCTGAAGCCGACCTCGTACCAATCTCGCAGCGGTCCCCTCCGTAGCTGGGCAGGCATAAGCATTTGTAAGAGTCTGCATTTTCCACACAGGTGGCTCCATTGGCACAAGGGTTGGAATGGCACACATCAACCTCTGCAAAAAAGGGGGGGGCGGGGTGAGACTGGTGCCTCAGGGGGTAAAGGGGCAGTTGCTTTGGCAGGGGGGTGCTGGGTAACAACATCTTGGAAGTCATGGAATCGGAACAGTCTGAGATGCTGCAACATGGTGATTCAGACTCCAGCCTTACTGTGTCAGATCATCATTGAAAGGAAGATGAATAATCATCTCAATGATGTTCACTCCTGTACATGTTAACCTTTCTTTAGACCACAATATTTGACTACTTTTTTTCATAAATGTTGAACTTCTGATTCATACACTTTAGAAGAAAGATACTTGATCATATAAATGTATTAAGATCTGAAGTAAGGTTAAGTCTGGATCAGCTACTTGTTGGGTGGCAGACTCATAGAAATAGAATGACTAGATGAGAGTAATTCTAATTCTTTGGGCAGCTTTGTGTTCAGATTCATATAGGCAGAAGTTCCAAGTATGTACCCAGCATGTACCCAGTATGCACCAGGATGTTGGTAGGTGTACCAGGGGTTAGCAGGCATGCAGTAGGAAAGAGAATAGAACCAGCAGACAAATCTGTCTGAAATGGCATCATTATGACGTCCTTTCAACCGGTTTTGCCAGTTGGGTAGGCTTACTGTAGCCTAGGCAACAGCAGAACAAAAACAACACAGGATGGAGTGAATCATGATCAAGAAGTATGGTGGAGAGATCCTGAGACCTCGAGGCAAGGACACGATACACACATACACGCCAAAGACCCTGCGACTGTCTGACAAACACGAATGAGAGACCCAAAACCAGGTGCAGGCAAAACAGGAGAAAACATCACACTACAACACAAAATATACAGTGCATCAAGACAGGAAAAAGTGGGAACAAAATGCATTGTTAGTGTTAGTGAATCACATCTAAAAATATAACAAATACAGCCTACAGAATATTGCTAAATGTCTGAATATGTACAGTATCAGATAGTAGCATCGGGACAGAGGGTTGCAAAATTCCAGGAACTTTCAATAAATTCCCTGGTTTCCCAGAAATCCTGGTCGGAGGATTCTGGTTTTCCTGCTTATTCCCTTCTGATTCTGGGATTCCTCCAAACAGGATTTCAGGAAAACCATTCCTGGAATTTCGCAACCCTAATCAAACCAGAGGGACCGATGTCCAGGCATACAGTAGAGAGATGAGAAAAGCATTGTTAGAAACTTTCTTTACTAAAGTGTGTTACTTTCCAGTAAAACATTTACAACACTTCTGAGGGCGTCAGAATGGATCAGAAAGAGAGATGTGCAGAGAGTTAGGAACGAAGACCTTGCTAGGAACGAAGGAACGACGACGTCTTATGAGAGATAATGATACCCCTGCATCAGGACTCACCATACTGGCACCCTTCTCCCACTTTCCCGGGCGGACACTTGCACAACCCAACACCATCCTCCACTGAGCATGACCCAGCACCACACGGGTTAGGGTCACATGGGTTAGGGATACCTAAGCATGAATACAATTAGGATGAATATAATACAGTGTGTACCTTAGCACCAAAATGGCACCATACTCCCTATTTAGTGCACTATATAGGGAATAGGGTGACCTTTCTGATTGGCCTGTTCAATAAAAACACCATGCCACTTTAAATCATTTAAATAAGTCTGTTGGCTCTACAACGTAACAGCCAAACAAATATTATTTTAACTGTCCATAGCAATGAACATGGAGTCGACTGAAAGTGTACTGACTCACCCTCCTCTGAGGATGGCTCCTCCATGACGGCAGGGGTCTGCAGGGAGATGGCTGGGGCAGCCAATCCGGCAGGAGCAAGGTCGGGGGCAAAGGTCACGTAAAACTCGCTGGTGGTCTCCCCCAGCTCAGCCCTGCCAGCCATGGCCTCCTCTGGCCCTTCTGTGCCCTCCATAAGCTCCCTGTTGCTGGGCGGAGAGGACAGCACCACAGGGAGCAGATCTCCAGAGTGTGCCCCAGATGAGACACCGCTGGTTGGGTGGTCAGCACCGCTCCATGTGCGGGACCCACTTCCCTGCCCGCTGAACTGCACTGGCCCAGCCCCCAGCTCCATGGAAACCGTGGTCGCCTTGGAAACCTCTGTCATGAAGTCATTAGTCAGGAAGGTGACAGCGCTGTCCCCCTCATCGGTGGTGGAGGATCTGGAGATTCCAGACATGTCCCCGGATGGGAAGCCCGACGTTCCGAACCCTGATGCGTATCCACCTCTTCCCGCTCCGTATCCGTAGTAGAGAGACCCCGAGGCCTCCTGTTCCCCTGAGGCTGACCCTGTGAGGTCAGTAAACCCTGACCCCAAGAAGGTCACACCCGGGAAGGACCCTGAGCCACTGCTGCCCGAGTCCGAACCGCTGTTATCACCACTTCTGGAGCCGTAGTGGAGAGACCCCGAGGCCTCCTGTTCCCCTGAGGCTGACCCCGTAAGGTCAGTAAACCCTGACCCCAAGAAGGTCACACCCGGGAAGAACCCTGAGCCGCTGCTGCCCGAGGCCGAACCGCTGATATCACCACTTCCGGAGCTGTAGTGGAGAGACCCCGAGGCCTCCTGTTCTCCTGAGGCTGACCCCGTGAGGTCGGTAAACCCTGACCCCAAGAAGGTCACACCCGGGAAGGACCCTGAGCCACTGCTGCCCGAGTCCGAACCGCTGTTATCACCACTTTTGGAGCCGTAGTGGAGAGACCCCGAGGCCTCCTGTTCCCCTGAGGCTGACCCCGTAAGGTCAGTAAACCCTGACCCCAAGAAGGTCACACCCGGGAAGAACCCTGAGCCGCTGCTGCCCGAGGCCGAACCGCTGATATCACCACTTCCGGAGCCGAAGTGGAGAGACCCCGAGGCCTCCTGTTCCCCTGAGGCTGACCCTGTGAGGTCGGGAAACCCTGACCCCAACAAGGTCACACTCGGGAAGAACCCTGAGCCACTGCTGCCAGATCCGGAGCCGCTGAATTCCAGGCCCCCTCCACCCAGCTCCTTCTCTTTGTGTGTGTGAGAGGTGGAAACCTCCACCAGTTTACCATCGATCAGCAGGACCTGAGTGTCTCCGCTTCCTGACTCCTCTCCCGAATGACTACCAGAGCCTCCTGAGGGAAAGAATCCTGAGGGAAATCCGGAATACTCCTCACTGGAACTAGAGCTGGAGCCGGACGACATTCCAGACAACTCCCCACTTTCCCCAGAGCTGCTGGAGCTGTCAGACGAAGAGCCGCTCTCCTCAGAACTGACACCGGAGCCACTTCCCGATCCCGACAGGAACCCACTGCCACTGAACATTCCCAATCCCATTTCCGTGGGGAAGGTGAGGATCCCAGTGATTCCCTCTCCAGCCTCCTGAGGACCCCCAGAGCCCAAACCGGATAAAACGCTGCCACTCCCTGAAGAGAAGGTGACCGTTATTCCCTCTCCAGCCTCCTGAGGACCCCCAGAGCCGAAACCGGATAAAACGCTGCCACTCCCTGAAGAGAAGGTGACCGTTATTCCCTCTCCAGCCTCCTGAGGACCCGCAGAGCCCAAACCGGATAAAACACTGCCCCTCCCTGAAGTGACCGTTATTCCCGATCCGTCTCCACTCAGCCCCGAGCCGAACGCATCTCCACTACTCAGACCAGATGATCCGCTGGGAATCTCTGCGCTTCCGCTGCCTGAAAGATCACCTGACCCGGACAGATCCCCGGAATGAGGCAGTTCACCGGAGTGATCACCAGAGAGATCTCCGGAGGATCCACTCGCCCCAGAGGCCCCGGAACCAGAGCCTGAGGACTCCACAGAGATGGGAGGAGTGATGGAAGGCAGGACTGTGGAGAGAGAGTGAGAGTCAGAGAGAGACACAGAGAGCGAGAGAGAAAGAAAGAAAAGTGATTTACATATTTCAGTAATGTATATACAGTGTATATTTATAGTGTAGAATTCCATAAAATGCTTATTAAAGGCAAGTGAAGTGACTATGGCTCTTACCAGGCCTCAGCAAATCAGTGATGGATGTGAGGTTAACCAAAGCCTCTTCTATCTCTGTGATGTTCAATCCAGTTTCATTGGCGACAAACAAGATGTCCACTACAGGAAACAAAAATATCTTAGTGAGTGAGTGAGTGAGTGACTGAGTGAGTGACTGAGTGAGTGGGTGGGTGGGTGAGTGAGTGAGTGAGAGAAGGTGAGTGAGTGACCATGCAAGCGAACAACTGAGTGAGAGTGAATGATAATGCGAGCGAGTGAAGACGGAGTGAGAGGGTGAGTGAGTGATAGAATGAGTGAAGGAGTGAGTGAGAGAGTGGGTGAGTGGGTGAGTGAGTGAGTGAGAGAGTGGGTGGGTGGGTGAGTGAGTGAGTGAGTGAGTGAGTGAGTGAGTGAGTGAGTGAGTGAGTGAGTGAGTGAGTGAGTGACCATGCAAGCGAACAAGTGAGTGAGAGTGAAGGATAATGTGAGCGAGTGAAAACTGAGTGAGAGGGTGAGTGAGTGATATAATGAGTGAAGGAGTGAGTGAGAGAGTGGGTGAGTGGGTTGGTGGGTGAGTGAGTGAGTGAGTGAGAGAGTGGGTGAGTGGGTGGGTGGGTGGGTGAGTAGGTGGGTGAGTGGGTGACTGGGTGAGTAGGTGGGTGGGTGGGTGGGTGATTGAGTGAGTGAGTGGGTGGGTGGGTGATTGAGAGATGACACATTATTCTATTACATTCCTGTGTCTATCCAAGACCAACGTACAGTTTTGATTGCGTTTTAGCCTGAATATTTTTTTGATGTTGAAATAAAGTGGAAACAACATGACTTACAGTGGGGAGACCAAGTATTTGATACACTGCCGATTTTGCAGGTTTTCCTACTTACAAAGCATGTAGAGGTCTGTAATTCTTTATCATAGGTACACTTCAACTGTGAAAGACGGAATAAAAAATCCAGAAAAACTTGTATGATTTTTAAGTAATTAATTTGCATTTTATTGCATGACATAAGTATTTGATATATCAGAAAAGCATAACTTAATATTTGGTACAGAAACCTTTGTTTGCAATTACAGAGATCATACGTTTCCTGTAGTTCTTGACCAGGTTTGCACAAACTGCAGCAGGGATTTTGGCCCACTCCTCCATACAGACCTTCTCCAGATCCTTCAGGTTTCGGGGCTGTCGCTGGGCAATACGGACTTTCAGCTCCCTCCAAAGATTTTCTATTGGGTTCAGGTCTGGAGACTGGCTAGGCCACTCCAGGACCTTGAAATGCTTCTTACGGAGCCACTCCTTAGTTGCCCTGGCTGTGTGTTTCGGGTTGTTGTCATGCTGGAAGACCCAGCCACGACCCATCTTCAATGCTCCTTGTTGGCCAAGATCTCGCGATACATGGCCCCATCCATCCTCCCCTCAATACGGTGCAGTCGTCCTGTCCCCTTTGCAGAAAAGCATCCCCAAAGAATGATGTTTCCACCTCCATGCTTCACGGTTGGGATGGTGTTCTTGGGGTTGTACTCATCCTTCTTCTTCCTCCAAACACAGCGAGTGGAGTTTAGACCAAAAACCTCTATTTTTGTCTCATCAGACCACATGACCTTCTCCCATTCCTCCTCTGGATCATCCAGATGGTCATTGGCAAACTTCAGATGGGCCTGGACATGCGCTGGCTTGAGCAGGGGGACCTTGCGTGCGCTGCAGGATTTTAATCCATGACGGCGTAGTGTGTTACTAATGGTTTTCTTTGAGACTGTGGTCCCAGCTCTCTTCAGGTCATTGACCAGGTCCTGCCGTGTAGTTCTGGGCTGATCCCTCACCTTCCTCATGATCATTGATGCCCCACGAGGTGAGATCTTGTATGGAGCCCCAGACCGAGGGTGATTGACCGTCATCTTGAACTTCTTCCATTTTCTAATAATTGCGCCAACAGTTGTTGCCTTCTCACCAAGCTGCTTGCCTATTGTCCTGTAGCCCATCCCAGCCTTGTGCAGGTCTACAATTTTATATCTGATGCCCTTACACAGCCCTCTGGTCTTGGCCATTGTGGAGAGGTTGGAGTCTGTTTGATTGAGTGTGTGGACAGGTGTCTTTTATACAGGTAATGAGTTCAAACAGGTGCAGTTAATACAGGTAATGAGTGGAGAACAGGTGGGCTTCTTAAAGAATACTAACAGGTCTGTGAGAGATGGAATTCTTACAGGTTGGTAGGTGATCAAATACTTATGTCATGCAATAAAATGCAAATTAATTACTTAAAAATCATACAATGTGATTTTCTGGATTTTTGTTTTAGATTCCGTCTTTCACAGTTGAAGTGTACCTATGATAAAAATTACAGACCTCTACATGCTTTGCAAGTAGGAAAACCTGCAAAATCGGCAGTGTATCAAATACTTGTTCTCCCCACTGTATGATTCAACACATTTCAGTCCAAACCTTTGAAGCAGTAGGCGTCATATCTGGAATACAGGTCTGGGTATCCCGTCTGGTTGTTGTGGGTGTATACTGTGTACACCCCTGCCTTCCCTGCACCACACGCCGCCCGGGGGTTGGTGATGGGGTACCGGACACTCCGGTCGATTAGCCAACCTGCGCAGCAATTATCCAAGCCTTGTCTCCAGGCGGCGTAGAGCTGGCCAGTAGAGGCCAGGGTAGCGTTCAGCTCCTGACAGTGAGACAGAGCACCGTCATAGGTGAAGCCATCACTGGAGCCAGCATGGAACACATCACCTAGAGAAGAGAGGACAGTCAGGTTAAGGGATGAGAGGATGGTGAGAAGAGGACAGTCAGGTTAACGGATGAGAGGATGGTGAGAAGAGGACAGTCAGGTTAAGGGATGAGAGGATGGTGAGAAGATAAGACAGTCAGGTTAAGGGATGAGAGGATGGTGAGAAGAGGACAGTCGGGTTAAGGGATGAGAGGATGGTGAAGAGGACAGTCAGGTTAAGGGATGAGAGGATGAAGAGAAGAGGACAGTCAGGTTAAGGGATGAGAGGATGGTGAGAAGAGGACAGTCAGGTTAAGGGATGAGAGGATGGTGAGAAGAGGACAGTCAGGTTAAGGGATGAGAGGATGAAGAGAAGAGAAGACAGTCAGGTTAAGGGATGAGAGGATGGTGACAAGAGAAGAGAAGACAGTCAGGTTAAGGGATGAGAGGATGAAGAGAAGAGAAGACAGTCAGGTTAAGGGATGAGAGGATGAAGAGAAGAGAAGACAGTCAGGTTAAGGGATGAGAGGATGGTGACAAGAGAAGAGAAGACAGTCAGGTTAAGGGATGAGAGGATGGTGAGAAGAGAAGACAGTCGGGTTAAGGGATGAAAGGATGGTGAAGAGGACAGTCAGGTTAAGGGATGAGAGGATGAAGAGAAGAGAAGAGAAGAGGACAGTCAGGTTAAGGGATGAGAGGATGGTGAGAAGAGAAGAGAAGAGAGGACGTGGACAGTCGAGTCAGTGCTCAAAACAACTCCCACAGCGATGTGGTTTGTGATAAGTCAAACCTCTTTTTCAATTGCCATTAATTTCCCACATAGTTAAGACAGTGTAAATATAATAAACTAGCCCAACCTCTTGACTTATCTTTAAAGACTACTACTGCAATAGACAGACAAGAAATAGACACAAGGTATGACATCTATGGGTTACAAAGTGATTCAAGAGCAATTTGAGTGAACAAAACCTAGTGTGTTTTCTCACCCCTGAGTCTGTCCACGTAGCAGTACACATCGTAGTGTTCGTCAGCGGGCCTCAGTCCATAGGTCCTCACTCCTGGTAAAGTCTCCAGATCCCCAGAGCACTTCTCCAGAGGAGACACGATGGGATACCTGTGCATGAAAACAACCTTTATTCACGGCCATGAATGGGAGTATAATGAAGAAGAAGATGGTTGTACTGATGGTAAGGAACAGTGACAAGGACTAGAAACAAGTACAGTATCTGTATGTGGTACAGGTGGCCGCCGGCTGGCAGCACCTTCATTGGGGAGGATGGCTCATAGTAATGGCTGGAATGGAATAAATGGAATGGAATGGTACAAATCAAACACATTTTTGATACCACTCCATTGAGTCCATTCCAGCCATTATTACAAGCCATCTTCCCCTCATCAGCCTCCTGTAGTTAGTGTGTGTGTGTGTGTGTGTGTGTGTGTGTGTGTGTGTGTGTGTGTGTGTGTGTGTGTGTGTGTGTGTGTGTGTGTGTGTGTGTATGCATGTATTAATCTGTCTGTAGTTCTGTCTTTAAATATGTTTGTGTGCCCATGTATACAGACAAGTGTGTGTGTGTCTTCCTGCCTACCTGACGGTCTGATCCAGAAGCCAGCCTGCATCACACTGGTTGAGGCCGGCCTCATAGGCAGCCTGGAGCTGCTCTGGGGTGGCGATGGAGGCTCCAACACTCTGACAGGCCAGCTGGGCCTCCACGTAGGTGAAGGCATAGCGACTAGATCCAGCACGGTAGTGAAACACCACGCCTACAGATGGAGAGGTAATGATGCTGATATAATGTGGTTGATCTCATGCACCAAACACATTAATCACCACAGTGTGTTTTTATTCACAGTTTGTAATCATTCAGATTTTTTGATCAATTATTTGTTGTGTTCTTCAGAGAGTGCCGTAAAAACGACGTTGCAAATATCCTCTCACAGTCAACCAATAAAGCTTGCTGGTCTCCTCAGCAATGACTGCAATTCTTCTCTTTCCATTTCAACATGAAACACTCAGTAGTATTGAAAGTAGGGCTTGTACACTCAGTTGTTCCAGAAACAACTTTCCCAACACAGGGTCCCATGAAAAGTGACTAAGTTTGCTATTTACAGTCAAACCTAGCAGATATCCAGTCACTGACCTGTAGCAGAAAATACATATCCTGATCTGCTCACTTCGTCGATCTCACTCCCCACATCCGGCCTGGCCGTTACTCTCCCCACCACATCCACAACCAACTCTGTCACACTGGGCGGCTGTGGCAGGGGCAGCTCGGTGACACTGGGCGGCTGTGGTAGGGGCAGCTCGGTGACACTGGGCGGCTGTGGCAGCTCGGTGACACTGGGCGGCTGTGGCAGGGGCAGCTCGGTGACACTGGGCGGCTGTGGCAGGGGCAGCTCGGTGACACTGGGCGGCTGTGGCAGCTCGGTGACACTGGGCGGCTGTGGCAGCTCGGTGACACTGGGCGGCTGTGGCAGGGGCAACTCAGTGCCGAAGGTGAAGTCCACACTAGTGGGTTTCTGGGTGGCCAGGTCCTCGCCCAGCGCCTCGCTCTCTGTGGTCATGTTCCTGAAGAACACCTCGGGAGGACCCTGGGTCACCGTGGCAACGCTCAACACGCCGCTGCCCGCCTCGGTGGGCACCACCATGCCTGAGCCCTCCTCGTCCGTTTCTAGAGGAGACAGAAGAAAGGGTTCAGGCACGTGATTGTTGGGAACGGTTTCCAAAAGGAAACATGTGGTGAGAATGGTTGTTTACTGTTTCACTTAACACTGTTGTGATCCTGAACAAATTCAGCCATTTGACAAATATGAAACAATTAAACGCTTAAAAATATGACATAAATATGACACTAAAACGCACGCACACACACACACACACTTACAAATATGACACTAAAACGCACGCACACACACACACACACACTTACAAATATGACACTAAAACGCACACACACACGCTTACAAATATGACACTAAAACGGGCACACACACACGCTAACAAATATGACACTAAAACACACACACACGCTAACAAATATGACACTAAAAGGCACGCACACACACACACACACACTTACAAATATGACACTAAAACGCACGCACACACACACACACTTACAAATATGACACTAAAACGCACGCACACACACACACGCTTACAAATATGACACTAAAACGGGCACACACACACGCTAACAAATATGACACTAAAACACACACACACGCTAACAAATATGACACTAAAACGCACACACACGCTTACAAATATGACACTAAAACACACACACACGCTAACAAATATGACACTAAAACACACACACATGCTAACAAATATGACACAAAACACACACACACACTAACAAATATGACACTAAAACACACACGCTTACAAATATGACACTAAAACACACACACACGCTTACAAATATGACACTAAAACACACACACACGCTAACAAATATGACACTAAAACACACACACACACTAACAAATATGACACTAAAACACACACACACGCTAACAAATATGACACAAAACACACACACACACTAACAAATATGACACTAAAACACTTACCAATATGAAACATTAAATAATCTTGTGTCGGTAGGTTCATTCCAATGATAACACATTCCAGTCTATGGTTGATTCACAGTGTAACCTATTCTGGTTCTAGATCTGTTTGTGCTATATAGCCAACTCCTATAGGAGATGCCAAGACGACACAAACAGATCTGGGACCAGGCTAAATGCAACCTACCTGTGTAGCAGTAGGCATCATACCGGGATTCGGGGAGGGGGTACCCCGTCTGGTTGACGTGGAGGTACACGGTCCGTACCCCCAGCAGACCCCCTCCGCACTGCGGCCTCCGGACATTGATGGGGTAGCGGACGCTCCTGTCTCCTAGCCAGCCTGCATTGCACACATCCAGACCAGCCTGCCAGGCCAGGTACAGCTGTCCTGTGGTGGCCAACAGGGCCCCCTGCTTACTACACTGTTCCTCAGCCTCAGAGTAGGTGAACTTAGCCACAGAGCCAGAGTAGAACACACTGCCTGGGAGAGGAGAGTACAGGGGAGGATGGACGTAAGATAGTGTTCATGTTCAGTGTTACTTGAGGTTGATAGTTGTGTAGTTAAGAATATTTGAGTCAATGTAACTCATTTCATTGATTAAGGCAATCCACATTAATCACAATTAAAATGTTCACAATTTTCACATCAGTCAGAAAAAGGAGTCTGTGAAAACGACTGTATTCTCCAAAGTGAACATGTCCTGATCTCATCCTGTCACTCACTTATGAAAAAAAGATCAGGGATGTCTCCTTGGTTACCTGTCATCTTCTCGGCAAAACAGTACACGTCGTAAGTCTCGTTGACATCTCTCACTCCGTAGGTTCGCACCCCGGGGAACTCGTCTTTGTCGCCATAGCAATTCTCACGTGGATCATGGATTGGGTACCTTTCACAGAAAACAGAAATGAGTGCAAAATCCATACCAGTGCAGAGTGATAGGTCTACCTTGCAGAGAGATACTTTAAAGTGCTATCCTGTGGGGATCTGATGTATATCTCGTTGTATATGTTTTGATCCAAATACATTCTATTTAATTCAGTGTGTTGGTTTAAACACCTCCATTACAACATCAACATTCTGAGTGAATCAGTTGAGGCAGAGCCGTGTTAGTTTATTGATTCAATCGGAGCCTTTGTCTTCCTTCCTGGGTAACATATTATTTCAAACATATTTTTAAGGTTAAAAAGCTTTAAAAAGCTTCTTAGTCCCAGACTAGGCTTAATCTGTGTCCGGGAAACCGGTCCACTATTTTCCTCTAAACCTTCTAGTACTTCTGAGAAATCAACTAGAGGAGATTTATGGAATGAGGGCTTTCGTTCTGAGGTGTTGAAAAAAACGTACAGGTGAGATCAGAGAAAGGTAAACACAATCCTCTAGGTTTTTGCCAGGGATGGAAGGAGGGATGCATAGAGGACAAGAGAGGCTGTGTGTCAAGAGGAAGTGACATGTTCAGAGGCTCAGCTGTCAAACATTCTACAGGAAGTTCTGCATGGCAGACATCTGTGTTTAGACGAAGGATCAAACCAAATACTGACGTGAAAATGTAAACATTACATAAATGGACAATGTTGAAATACAAACCGTCAAGTATAACTCTATTTATAATTCCTATATGAAGTAAATGACCTCATGATGCTTAGAGAACTGTATGCACAGTCATTATAAACTGTTAAATAAAATATTTTAACTTATTTTCAAACATTGGATAGATTGCAGATCAGGGTTCAAAATTAGACCATTGTTGTCTTTCAAAGCATTCGATTGAGCCTAGTTGGAGTGCCAGATAGGTAAAGATTGCACTTTTGGGATTATTCCATTGGCTCCATTGTGTCAGGCAAGCTCACTCAAGCTCACTTAATATTTTAAAGAAAACAAACAGTATTTGAAGACAAGCCTTTATAGACTCCCTCCTTCACTTTGTTCTGAAATCAGTTCAGTTATTTCCAGTCACTTCATTCACTTCACTGCTTTTGGCACTGATCTGAAAACAGCAACTGATTTCAGATCAGTGCAGATGAAGGAGAGGGATATAGGCTGACCTGACAGTCTGGTCAGAGAGCCAGCCGGCATCACACTGGTGGAAGCCGTCATCGTACGCGGCCTGGAGCTGCTCTGGGGTCGCGATCACAGCACTGTTCTGGATACAGGCTGCCTTGGCCTTCTCAAAGGTCAGTGTGTAGCGTGTCGTGATGGCCCGGTAGTGAAACACGATACCTGGAGAGAGACAACAGTGTAACAGCGACAGAGCAGCCACTAATGCCTCCATAAAATAATTAGATCACTGCCTATCTGTGTGGCTTAAAGATACATGATTTATTTTGCTTCAAAGTTGTCTGTATGGTTCATATACAGCACATAGAGCAAATTATAGAATATCAACAACAACAAAAATACTCATGAAACCATACAAATCCTTAGTTTTAGGCAAATAACATTTTTAATGTCCTAAAATCAAAAGATCAAAAGAAACTGACGTGTGTACAGGGGTAGCTTTAAGCACCAACTTTGTTTACAAAGAGAGCAATATCCAAAGATGAATTCCTTGGCAACAAGCAGTCGTCACACTCCCACTACCCTCTGTCCCTACCTTGAACCAGGACGTCCACAGTGTCATGGTTGTCCTCGATGCCGTGCTGGACCTCACATCGGTAGGTGCCGGTGTCGTTGGACCTCAACTCTGTGATCTTGATGCTGGCGTCAGTGGGGGTCTGGGGGTAGCCCACCATGTGGACCCGGTCCAGATAGTCCTCCTCCACCTTGACCTCTCCGTCCATGGCCACCAGGATGACAGAGACACGCTCCTTGGTGATGCGGCTCCATTTGATGCGGTGAGACAGGGGGGCAATGGTGGGGGCGCCGGGGTCGTGGACGGTGTGGTCCTGGAAGTAGGGTTAAAGTTCAAGTTTATTAGAAAAACATAATTATATTACAATATAATATTAAATACTATTTTTATGTTGATGACCACTCTGAAATAAAACAAGTCACATAATGGTGGAACTACAATGGGGTTTCTTATCATGGAACTTTGTATCACTGTAACTTATTCATTGGTCAATTGAACTGCAGTCCTGTCTAACTGAGTTTTTTCTCCTCACCAGGACTCAAATATGTGAAAAGAGTTGATACATAAAACAGTATTATGAGAAACATGAAAACAAGTCAAAACAAAGTGGAGGGAGTTAAAACAGTGAAGGGAGTTAAAACAGTGAAGGGAGTTAAAACAGTGGTGGGAGTTAAAACAGTAAAGGGAGTTAAAACAGTGGAGAGAGTTAAAACAGTGGAGGGAGTTAAAACAGTGAAGGGAGTTAAAACAGTGGAGGGAGTTAAAACAGTGGAGGGAGTTAAAACAGTGAAGGGAGTTAAAACAGTGGAGGGAGTTAAAACAGTGAAGGGAGTTAAAACAGTGGAGAGAGTTAAAACAGTGGAGGGAGTTAAAACAGTGGAGGGAGTTAAAATAGTGAAGGAAGTTAAAACAGTGAAGGGAGTTAAAACAGTGAAGGGAGTTAAAACAGTGGAGGGAGTTAAAACAGTGAAGGGAGTTAAAACAGTGGAGGGAGTTAAAATAGTGAAGGGAGTTAAAACAGTGGAGGGAGTTAAAACAGTGGAGGGAGTTAAAACAGTGGAGGGAGTTAAAACCGTGGAGGGAGTTAAAACAGTGAAGGGAGTTAAAACAGTGAAGGGAGTTAAAACAGTGAAGGGAGTTAAAACAGTGGAGGGAGTTAAAACTGTGGAGGGAGTTAAAACAGTGGAGGGAGTTAAAACAGTGGAGGGAGTTAAAACAGTGGAGAGTTAAAACAGTGAAGGGAGTTAAAACAGTGAAGGGAGTTAAAACAGTGGAGGGAGGGTCCCTGAAACAGGAGATAGTAATCTTGTTAATTTTAAATGAAAAAATAAAAAATAATATGATATTTATTGCTAAATCCAACATCCTTATTTCTCATAACTGTGTAGTATTGATATTGGTGCCAGGCCGACCCACCTGGAAGTAACAGGGTAGTACCAAGGTGCTGCCCAGTAGAGGGCGCTGAGGCAGCTCCAGGGGGACGCTCACACTCAGTGTGTCCTCAGGGTCTGGAGGGGAAGAGGGCAGAGAGATGGACACACACACGCACACACACACACACACACACACACACACACACACACACACACACACACACACACATATATATATATATATATATATAAACACACAATGATTAGCAACCAGACACAGGTAAAGACACAGTCACACGAACACACAAAAGCCATGTAACCAGACACAGATAAATATGTCATTTCATATGCACTGTATAGTGAGGAGTAATATGTCCACATACCCAGAAAGGAGTGCTGCTCATAGCTGCTGATTTGCTGATAATTGTTGAATGTTGCCGAGGTGACGGACAGACAAACACAAAGTAATACAATCCACCTGGTCATAGTTTACCTGAAATCAAAAGAAGAAACGCTGACTATGCACCCTAGGAAGTTTTCTGTTACATTGTAGTTTAAGGTTAATGTTATTCAAAGGCATTGATTGGCCTAAATTCATGCAAATTCATTAAAAGACCTTAAAATCAAAGACAGACCAGTTCTGTCTAAGAATGTCGACCATTAAGGATCACTTCCACACAAACCCTCTGTACCTCTCCTGGCCTCTGACTTCTACTAGAATGCCTTGTTAATGTAACTAGAGTCACTCATGCTGCCTCAGGTTCTGGCCCCAGTCCACTGACTACATCTACAATAGATCATCATAATACAATAGTAATACAGTGCATTCAGAACGTATTCAGATCCCTTCACGTTTTACACATTTTGTTACATTACAGCCTTATTCTAAAGTGGATTAAATCGTTTTTTGAACCTCATCAATCTCCACACAATACCCCATAATGACAAAGCAAAAGCAGGTTTTTAGACATTTTTGCAAATGTATAATTTTTTAAAACATAAGTATTCAGACCCTTTACTAAGTACTTTGTTGAAGCACCTTTGGCAGCGATTACAGCCTCGAGTCTTCTTGGGTATGACGCTACAAGCTTGACCCACCTGTATTTGGGGAGTTTCTCCCATTCTTCTCTGCAGATCCTCTCATACTCTCTGTCAGGTTGGATGGGGAGTGTCGCTGCACAGCTATTTTAAGGTCACTCCAGAGATGTTCGATCGGGTTGAAGTGCAGGTTCTGGCTGGGCCACTCAAGGACATTCATCGACTCTCTGTACTTTGCTCCGTTCATCTTTCCCTCGATCCTGACTAGTTTCCCAGTCCCTGCCAGTGAAAAACATCCCAACAGCATGTTGGTTTCATCAGACCAGAGAATCTTGTTTCTCATGGTCGGAGAGTCTTTAGGTGCCTTTTGTAAAACTCGAAGTGGGCTGTCATGTGCCTTTTAATGAGGAGTGGCTTCCGTCTGGCCACTCTACCATAAAGTCCTGATTGGTGGAGTGCTGCAGAGATGGTTGTCCTTCTGGAAGGTTCTCCCATCTCTGCAGAATAACTTTTGGAGCTCCATCTGGTTCTTGGTCACATCCCTGACCAAGGCACTTCTCCCCGGATTGCTCAGTTTGGCCCGGGCAGCCAGCTTTAGGAAGAGTCTTGGTGCTTCCAAACTTCTTCCATTTAGGAATGATGGAGGCCACTATGTTGTTGGGGACCTTTGATGCTGCTGACATTTTTTGGTACCCTTCTCCAGATCTGTGCCTCGACACAATCCTGTCTCGAAGCTCTACGGACAATTCGTCCAAACTCAAGTCTTGGTTTTTGCTCTGACATACACTGTCAACTGTGGGCTAATATAGACAGGTGTGTGCCTTTCCAAATCATGTCCAATCAATTACATTTACCACAGTTGGATTCCTATCAAGTTGTAGAAACATCTCAAGGATGATTAATGGAAACAGGATGCACCTGAGCTCAATATCAGGTCAAAGGGTCTGAATACTTATCTATTTATTTTTAATACATTTGCAAAAATTTCTACAAACCTGTTTTTGCTTTGTCATTATGAGGTATTGTGTGTAGATTGATGAGCATTTGTTTTTATTAATCCATTTTAGAATAAGGCTGTAACGTAACAAAATGTGTAAAAAGGTCAAGGTGTCTGAACACTTTCCAAATGCACTGTATATGCCATTTAGCAGACACTTATGGAAAGTAACTTACAGTCATGCGTGCATAACCTTTATGTACGGATGGTATCGAATCCACTATCCTAGCGTTGTAAGAGCCATGCTCTACCAACTGAGCTACAGAGGCCCACACATTTGTGAACTAGTTTCCCAACTCCTCCCAAACAAACCCATTACCTCAGAGGTGCCTGTGTGGAAGGCATGTACAGTACACCATTATACTTGCAGTAAATCCAGTCCTGTTTTTTCAAATCCATTTTTAGACCAGTTCAATCTGGGCATTAATGACATCAGAATGAATGAAGCACTGAAACGGCGTCCTCTACTACTAGCTTCACTGAGAAACACTTTCATTATGTAGGTTGTATCAAAACTACACAATGAATTATGATTGAATTGGAAGCACAAAGGGCTATATTGTTAGAGTGAATGAATGGCTAAAGTTTAACAACTGTGTACATAAAGTTACAGTGGCCTATTCGTTGCAGCCAACTTTAAACAAGGGCTGGATGGATGAAGCCCCCCCCCCCCCCTCCCTGCCTGCAGCTCAGTTACCCCCCGATGAACTCTCCCCAGTTTTCATAGAAATAAAATAAGCATATAAGTCATCATTGTATGAAATTCAACCAAATGAATATACTGTAAAAAATCAAAAAGCAAATAGTATTTGTGACAGTATAAAGTTAGAAGGTGAACTGTTTAGGCAAAGGCATTGTAACATCAGTATTGATACTGCTACAAGTAAGGGCTAATAATACCATGATAATATCAACATCCTGTAATTCTGCATGTAATTCAAAGAGTTTGATATGTGGTAAGTGTTATATGTGTTAGTGTTGCAACTCCAAGCTCATGAAATAAAGCATTACAAATGTCACTCCTCATCTCACACAGCAGTCCGTTCTGTTGTTAACGCCTCGATCACACCGAAAGCCTCTTTGTACAAAATAGTACGCAGCATCATCTGATATGTGTGAAACATAAGTTCAACATTCAACATACAGTTTAATGCATATGTTCAATAGATCCAACATATGCAGCACACAGAACGCACTGCACCTGCCTCTGCAACACAACGCTGCGAGGCAAACACAGAGTTCCATTGGAAATGAATGTATTTCTGGTGTACCAAAACGCAATAACGCTGTCAGTGTGGTGGAGGCGTAAAACACAAACCTCTAAACAGGAGGGAGGGGGTGGCCAGGGACGAAAGCAGTCAACAGAAATGCTTAGTAACATCCTCAGATATATAGACATGTACTCACACTCATACACAACCTCCCTGTTCTCCCACCATGAACAAAGAGCTACTCAGTTATTTCAGAAGTAAATGTTCAGGTTTGGTGTTATTGCGTTGGAGCTCGATTCTGTTATTTCTGAGTAACAGCCCCTCCCTCCTCTTTAAGTAAAGACTACAACTTTTCTGAAGAGAGAGAGGGGAGGTGGCTTCTTGCTCAAAACTTCCAATACCCGACCAGGGTGAATTTCCCAGAGTAGGATCAATGGAGGCTGTTGGAAGGAAGGAGAAATGGGGAGTGGGGAGGAGAGGCTCATCATAATGGCTGGAAAGTAATGAATGCAACGGTAACAAACACATGGACCAATAAAATATGAGTTTGGTAAACCCAGAGCAGTTATAGTTTTGTCTTTCATGATTTGGTCAGTACATAAGTCTGACTAGAATAGCAGTGTGTGTGGGTCTGTGTGTGTGCGTGGTTGTGTGTGTGTGTACATGTGTTTGCGTGTGTGTGCGTGCATGCTTGTCTGTGTGAGTGCATATGTGTGTGCATGCATGTCTCACCGAGGTTCAGTCCCTCACTGATCTAAGTATATAATGATGTATTTTCTATTTATATTTTTTATTCAGAATATGGTTCCTGGTTTAGGGCCATTTGGACCAGGTCACTTTTGCTAAATAGATTTTATCTCAACAATAGAAACCTGAATATAAAGGTTACTCAATATATATATAACTCAATATAAACCAAATCTAGTGGCAAGCGATGGTGATCTAATCTCTCATGACATCTTCAACAGTAGTTTATTTGGTTCTGGCTGCCGAGACTAATGGTAATGAAATAATCACAGTTGTTCTCTTGATGGGATGTGACCAGTAAATGAGCCATGACAGTAAGTCTTCATCCCAAATGATACCCTATCCCCTTTATAGTGCACTACTTTTGACCAGGTCCCATAGGGCTCTTGTCAAAATAAATGCACTATATAGGGAATAGGGTGCCATGTGGGATGCACCCTAAGACTCTAACCTAACACTGGGGTCACTGTGAGCAACATGCTATTCCCAGACCATGCCGGATGGTTACACCCACTAACACAGCATGTTTCCCACACTTATCCTAACATAAGAAGAAGACAGGGTACTGATTCTATCTATAGCGGGTTACAGGTGGGGGGCTATATTAGATCTGGGACAATAAACTGAAAATGATCCATAACCGACCAGACAGAACACTCTAATCGCAGGCATTTTGCTGATATTCTTCATTACCATAAGTAGCCTATACTAGAGAAATGTGAAGTTTTAAATGAAATAAGTTTGATAATATGTGTGATTGTTAATGGGACAATTGATGGATAAAACCATCAAACTAGTAGTAAAAAATGATGGTGTACATTAATGTTATTTCCTTAATGTTCCATCTTTTCTGAGTACCTAACTGTGTTTACCCCCTTGTGTGAAGATAGCCATAACATAACAGCATGAAACCATTTCAGATCTTGTGTGAAGATAGCCATAACATAACAGCATGAAACCATTTCAGATCTTGTGTGAAGATAGCCATAACATAACAGCATGAAACCATTTCAGATATTGTGTGAAGATAGCCATAACATAACAGCATGAAACCATTTCAGATCTTGTGTGAAGATAGCCATAACATAACAGCATGAAACCATTTCAGATCTTGTGTGAAGATAGCCATAACATAACAGCATGAAACCATTTCAGATCTTGTGTGAAGATAGCCATAACATAACAGCATGAAACCATTTCAGATCTTGTGTGAAGATAGCCATAACATAACAGCATGAAACCATTTCAGATATTGTGAGAAGATACTCCTAACAGCATGAAGCCATTTCAGATATTGTGTGAAGATAGCCATAACATAACAGCATGAAACCATTTCAGATCTTGTGTGAAGATAGTCATAACATAACAGCATGAAGCCATTTCAGATCTTGTGTGAGCTTACATTCATATTTTTCATCCTTGATCTCCAGTTACAGCATTGTGCATATACATAGTTAATACTGTGTACAAAAATATCTGGGTTGATTGTTGTGAGTCAGCATAGACTCTGAATGGAAAGCGTAGACACAGAATACAATTATTCAGTTATTCCTGTATAGTTACAGAGGTATAAATCAACGTAAAGCGTCAAGTCAACTGTCACACTGCCTTAAACAACAAACATCAGATCAATAACTCTCCCTTCAACACCCAAGCCTGATTAAGTAATAATACATTAGACCTGAGCAGGACAGGAAGAATCCCAGTACTGGACCAGTGTCCTGGGATAACCTCTCAGCAGGACAGGAAGAATCCCAGTACTGGACCAGTGTCCTGGGATAACCTCTCAGTAGGACAGGAAGAATCCCAGTACTGGACCAGTGTCCTGGGATAACCTCTCAGCAGGACAGGAAGAATCCCAGTACTGGACCAGTGTCCTGGAGTAACCTCTCAGCAGGACAGGAAGAATCCCAGTATTGGACCAGTGTCCTGGGATAACCTCTCAGCAGGACAGGAAGAATCCCAGTACTGGACCAGTGTCCTGGGATAACCTCTCAGCAGGACAGGAAGAATCCCAATATTGGACCAGTGTCCTGGGATAACCTCTCAACAGGACAGGAAGAATCCCAGTACTGGACCAGTGTCCTGGGATAACCTCTCAGCAGGACAGGAAGAATCCCAGTATTGGACCAGTGTCCTGAGATAACCTCTCAGCAGGACAGGAATAATCCCAGTACAGGACCAGTGTCCTGGGATAACCTCTCAGCAGGACAGGAAGAATCCCAGTATTGGACCAGTGTCCTGGGATAACCTCTCAGGAGGAAATAAATAATCCCCGTACTGGACCAGTGTCCTGGGATAACCTCTCAGCAGGACAGGAAGAATCCCAGTATTGGACCAGTGTCCTGGGATAACCTCTCAGCAGGACAGGAAAAATCCCAGTATTAGACCACTGTCCTGGGATAACCTCCCAGGAGGACAGCCAAGATTTGTCCAGTAGAGAGGTAAAGAGGGATCCCACTCTGGCAGAGCCCATGGATTCTGCACGTCCCTGCAAATTCTACTGTGACATGATGATACATGTGGTGCGGAGGAGTTCTAAGAGACACTATGGGACAGTAGTGCAAGAGGCTGATCTAGCGGTATCACTGACACCTCCAAACCACATACAGCCCCTAGAGATGAGGGTTCAATGCATTAGTCCACCTCAACCTTTCAGCCTTCTCAACTATCTCCCTGTCTCAAACCCTGTCTAACATCCCCCATTAAGTTAGGTAACTACTGTCTCTATTCTCCCTCTATGATCTAATACAGTACGTGCAAAAAGAGGCAGGGTCATCATATAAGCTCCATCATTCTAGAAAAACTTGAGCTGCATAACAATGAAATCATTGTTTAACATATTGCTGGCTTCCTTGAATCAGTGTAGTAGGGTCAATATGAAGAGAATAGCTGTTTTCAATACTGTCAAACCCCATAAACTTTAACAGAATCAGACATCTAAAAATCAACCACTAGCAAAGAGTTAATAACTGGTACGTGCATGGAAAGACATAGCCAACCCTGGAATCAAGGTTCAAACCTGGCAGGGCCAGGGCTTTTCAGGCGAACAGGGACTAAAAACGTTTTGTTTGGAGAAAAAAAGTGACAGTTCATTAGCCGCCAGGTTATTTGAGCGCCGTGCTAACAGCTAACCCCCACAGTGTTTCCATTGAGCTGGTGTGGTACGGTCTATTCCCGGTGAGGCTGGGGCCCATAAGACCCGGTCTGTTCCCCCTGAAGCTGGTATTATAGGAGCTCTGACAACATTAGGCCCAATGTAAACACTTGGAGGCCTTTTCCATTCCACTGAGAGACCAGTGGCAGGGTAACACTGCTCACATTCAGGTAGAGAGGTTAGCTAGCAGTGTAAGACATGATGGCAGCAGTTAGGGTCCATAGCTAATGGAAGTGATGGCTACTGCTGACTAACACACTGATTGGATCAGAGCTCTCATCGTGAATATAGGATTTTGAAAGCGAGAGGGACACATCTTTTGTAAATTAGAATCGAACAGAAACCACATTAGAGAGCATTTTGTCAATTCATTTGGCGTTTGTGTCGATGATGACTGCTTGGACATTGACGAGCATTGGCACAGCAGTGTCCATCATTGGTGAAACTCATGACAGTGTTCAAGCTTTGGCATCATGGAGGCAAATCTGCAGGTACCAGGCAAGGTTAGCTTATACTCATCCCATTATAGGCTCTTTGCACTGTTACCTGTTTCACACCATCATGGAGACTTGAACCAGGTTCAGCTCAGTAGTGTGGAACAGGAACAAGGCATAGACACTATCAGCATGGTATTATGTCCTACACCTTCATCATTATGCCAAGAGGTCTGAATGCCTGGAACAAAGTAACTCATTAGGCATCCAGAAGAGGACTGGACAGTGGACACCCCTCAAAGCCTGGTTCCTCTCTAGGTTTCTTCCTAGGTTCCTGCCTTCTAGGGAGTTTTTTCCTAGCCACTGTGCTTCTGCCTCTGCATTGCTTGCTCAGTGGGGTTTTAGGCTGGGTATCTGTAAAGCACTTTGTAATTTTGACAACTGCTGATGTAAAAAGGATAGGTGATGTACTAGGTCAATACAGAATACCCCTTCTTTCAGAAAGCATGTACCAACGCTTCACTCTTGTAAGTCCCTTGTGTCCATACTGATGGGACATGCTTTGGATGGCTGCACCGAGGTGCCATCCCACTTCTGACACCAATGTGGTGAATAGCCCTGACTGGGACTCATCTACAGGTCAATCTGACTGTCAGTCCCAACACCTTAAAAGTTACACTAAGAGGTCCAAACCTCTTGACGAGGTCGCTAGCTAGGCTAACTGTTAGGTGGGGCTGAGGTGAGGGAAGTGGACTAGATTAATTTATCTATCACATTTAGGGTTGGCAGTAGCCTCGAGGTTAGCGTGTTGGGCCACTAACCGAAAGGTTGCTGATTCAAATAACAGAGCTGACAAGGAGAAAAATAATTAAATCTGTTGCTGTGCCCTTGAGCAAGGCACTTAACCTTAATTGCTGCAGGGGTACTGTACAATGGCATCCCTGGCTGTGACCCCACTCCCTCAGGGTGTCTCAGGGGGGGTTGGGATATGCAAAAAATCACATTCCCATTACACATTTGTGTGTAACAGGACAAATATAAGCACCCCCCCTAAATACTATTATGTTATAATAGTACTTTCGGCACACCGAAAATCTCCCCCCTTCCAATTTCCTTAATTTTGTGGCTAGAGTCAAATAGATTCTGTGGCACACATCAGATTCAAATACTTTCTATAGAACAAACTTCATAGGCAACCGAAATGAATAATGAATGTATGTGTGTTATATTAAACATAGAGGAGGGAGTAGGGCGGCATCTTTACAGATAGCTAATGTGTAGATTAGTCTTGGTTAGGAGGTTGCATTATCGGCACGCACGACTTGCGCGTCATTTTAGGTAGTGTGAAGATGATTAATTATGTGCGCTCGTGGACAATACACTACAGCACAAAGCTAAGTTTGCAATTTGATAACCCCGAACCAAATAATTACGTTTTGTTCACCTGTAGAAATGCAGACTCTCTCCGCGATCCGTCAGCTCAAAGATAAAAACTGCACCTGCAGAAAAGGTAAATTATTCTGGAATTCTTATTTCTTCGAGGAACGTTTATTCTCAGTGAGTTTTCTGTCGTAAATGTTTCTTGTCCCGTTGATGGTCGCGTGTACCAGTTTAAAATCCCAGTGACAGCCCACGAGCGGTAGAGGACGATGGGCCGCGCAAGTGTGGAGAGCGAAAAGAATCCACTTTCACACCCGGAGCAGGTTTAGCTGTAACAAACCTGGAAGGGGGGGGGGGGGGGGGGGGTGATGTAGTGAGTGAAGGGGAGGATGTAGAAAACATATTCAAATTCGCTCCTTCATGACACCAAACTCTTGTTCCCAGTGAAATTAGGTAACGGCAAGACACAAGTCAAATGATCCAGATAGGTCAAATGACATAAGTTACATTTCTGTGATTTATTCATATAGGCCTAGTCATATTTCCATACCATTTGTTTTGGCCATAGCATTTCAAAAACTTGAAGGTATCAACTTCAGAGGCAACCACCTGAATTAACCTAGTTTAGAGGGCACCAACCCACTGATTATATTTTGGTCAACTGACTCCTTATGATGAGGAATTGTCACCATAGTAGGCCTATTCATATTTGTTCTCAGTAATCCATCTGGGTTTGTAAAATGGAGAAAAAAACTATGTCATCTCTTGGGTGCATGGAAAAGGGCACTGCTTGGAATGGTTGGATGATGTTTCTGGGAACCCAATTCATTTTGGCAGCTACAGAAGTCAATGATGGATTATGTATGTGGTGTACTGTACATAGTGCTACAGTTATAGCTCTGTTGCCTCTTATGTATAGCAGAAACATGTATCTTGTGTCCCCTTCTCTCTATTATGTCATTCCTCTCAGCATAAGTGAGGTGAAAGGTCAAACTCCGGCCTAATGTGACTAAATCACCCACTTCCCTTTTTCTCGCTGTTTCTCATTACTCATATCTTGTTTCACAGGGGTATCAAAATGGATCCCAACGTGCTGATAAAAGAGTAGAAAAACCCTAAACGGGGGTCAAACAGAGTCCCTTTCAGGTCCAGACTCCCTCCTGTGGCACCACTGAATGCTCACTGGGGCAGGAAATAGCAACACATGCAATTACAAAAAATGACACGTTATGGAATTTTGTTTAAGTGAAGATTTATCCACCGAATCAAATCAAATCAAAATGTATTTATATAGCCCTTCGTACATCAGCTGATATCTCAAAGTGCTGTACAGAAACCCAGCCTAAAACCCCAAACAGCAAGCAATGCAGGTGTAGAAGCACGGTGGCTAGGAAAAACTCCCTAGAAAGGCCAAAACCTAGGAAGAAACCTAGAGAGGAACCAGGCTATGTGGGGTGGCCAGTCCTCTTCTGGATGTGCCGGGTGGAGATTATAACAGAACATGGCCAAGATGTTCAAATGTTCATAAATGACCAGCATGGTCGAATAATAATAAGGCAGAACAGTTGAAACTGGAGCAGCAGCACGGTCAGGTGGACTGGGGACAGCAAGGAGTCATCATGTCAGGTAGTCCTGGGGCATGATCCTAGGGCTCAGGTCCTCCGAGAGAGAGAAAGAAAGAGAGAATTAGAGAGAGCATATGTGGGGTGGCCAGTCCTCTTCTGGCTGTGCCGGGTGGAGATTATAACAGAACATGGCCAAGATGTTCAAATGTTCATAAATGACCAGCATGGTCGAATAATAATAAGGCAGAACAGTTGAAACTGGAGCAGCAGCACGGCCAGGTGGACTGGGGACAGCAAGGAGTCATCATGTCAGGTAGTCCTGGGGCATGGTCCTAGGGCTCAGGTCCTCCGAGAGAGAGAAAGAAAGAGAGAAGGAGAGAATTAGAGAACGCACACTTAGATTCACGCAGGACACCGAATAGGACAGGAGAAGTACTCCAGATATAACAAACTGACCCCAGCCCCCCGACACATAAACTACTGCAGCATAAATACTGGAGGCTGAGACAGGAGGGGTCAGGAGACACTGTGGCCCCATCCGAGGACACCCCCGGACAGGGCCAAACAGGAAGGATATAACCCCGCCCACTTTGCCAAAGCACAGCCCCCACACCACTAGAGGGATATCTTCAACCACCAACTTACCATCCTGAGACAAGGCTGAGTATAGCCCACAAAGATCTCCGCCACGGCACAACCCAAGGGGGGGGGGGCGCCAACCCAGACAGGATGACCACATCAGTGAATCAACCCACTCAGGTGACGCACCCCTTCCAGGGACGGCATGAGAGAGCCCCAGTAAGCCAGTGACTCAGCCCCTGTAATAGGGTTAGAGGCAGAGAATCCCAGTGGAAAGAGGGGAACCGGCCAGGCAGAGACAGCAAGGGCGGTTCGTTGCTCCAGAGCCTTTCCGTTCACCTTCCCACTCCTGGGCCAGACTACACTCAATCATATGACCCACTGAAGAGATGAGTCTTCAGTAAAGACTTAAAGGTTGAGACCGAGTTTGCGTCTCTGACATGGGTAGGCAGACCGTTCCATAAAAATGGAGCTCTATAGGAGAAAGCCCTGCCTCCAGCTGTTTGCTTAGAAATTCTAGGGACAATTAGGAGGCCTGCGTCTTGTGACCGTAGCGTACATGTAGGTACAGTGCCTTGCGAAAGTATTCGGCCCCCTTGAACTTTGCGACCTTTTGCCACATTTCAGGCTTCAAACATAAAGATATAAAACTGTATTTTTTTGTGAAGAATCAACAACAAGTGGGACACAATCATGAAGTGGAACGACATTTATTGGATATTTCAAACTTTTTTAACAAATCAAAAACTGAAAAATTGGGCGTGCAAAATTATTCAGCCCCCTTAAGTTAATACTTTGTAGCGCCACCTTTTGCTGCGATTACAGCTGTAAGTCGCTTGGGTATGTCTCTATCAGTTTTGCACATCGAGAGACTGAAATTTTTTCCCATTCCTCCTTGCAAAACAGCACGAGCTCAGTGAGGTTGGATGGAGAGCATTTGTGAACAGCAGTTTTCAGTTCTTTCCACAGATTCTCGATTGGATTCAGGTCTGGACTTTGACTTGGCCATTCTAACACCTGGATATGTTTATTTTTGAACCATTCCATTGTAGATTTTGCTTTATGTTTTGGATCATTGTCTTGTTGGAAGACAAATCTCCGTCCCAGTCTCAGGTCTTTTGCAGACTCCATCAGGTTTTCTTCCAGAATGGTCCTGTATTTGGCTCCATCCATCTTCCCATCAATTTTAACCATCTTCCCTGTCCCTGCTGAAGAAAAGCAGGCCCAAACCATGATGCTGACACCACCATGTTTGACAGTGGGGATGGTGTGTTCAGCTGTGTTGCTTTTACGCCAAACACAACGTTTTGCATTGTTGCCAAAAAGTTCCATTTTGGTTTCATCTGACCAGAGCACCTTCTTCCACATGTTTGGTGTGTCTCCCAGGTGGCTTGTGGCAAACTTTAAACAACACTTTTTATGGATATCTTTAAGAAATGGCTTTCTTCTTGCCACTCTTCCATAAAGGCCAGATTTGTGCAATATACGACTGATTGTTGTCCTATGGACAGAGTCTCCCACCTCAGCTGTAGATCTCTGCAGTTCATCCAGAGTGATCATGGGCCTCTTGGCTGCATCTCTGATCAGTCTTCTCCTTGTATGAGCTGAAAGTTTAGAGGGACGGCCAGGTCTTGGTAGATTTGCAGTGGTCTGATACTCCTTCCATTTCAATATTATCGCTTGCACAGTGCTCCTTGGGATGTTTAAAGCTTGGGAAATCTTTTTGTATCCAAATCCGGCTTTAAACTTCTTCACAACAGTATCTCGGACCTGCCTGGTGTGTTCCATGTTCTTCATGATGCTCTCTGCGCTTTTAACGGACCTCTGAGACTATCACAGTGCAGGTGCATTTATACGGAGACTTGATTACACACAGGTGGATTGTATTTATCATCATTAGCCATTTAGGTCAACATTGGATCATTCAGAGATCCCCACTGAACTTCTGGAGAGAGTTTGCTGCACTGAAAGTAAAGGGGCTGAATAATTTTGCACGCCCAATTTTTCAGTTTTTGATTTGTTAAAAAAGTTTGAAATATCCAATAAATGTCGTTCCACTTCATGATTGTGTCCCACTTGTTGTTGATTCTTCACAAAAAAATACAGTTTTATATCTTTATGTTTGAAGCCTGAAATGTGGCAAAAGGTCGCAAAGTTCAAGGGGGCCAAATACTTTCGCAAGGCACTGTATGTACGGCAGGACCAAATCAGAGAGATAGGAAGCATTCTGTCTGGTCTTAATTGTTATGCTGATAATAGATTGCATTCAATAATGGACTTGACTTATTGACCATTGTATTGTATTGGAGAAAATGGCCTGTGAAAGGAGTAGATTTACATTCTTATTTCTTGTGTGCAAAATTTATCAATTTTATTATGTGGCAGCTTCATCCATCCACGGTTATTCTGTTACTGTCTTTTGCTCTCATTAAGTCTCTTAACCTTCATATTTGCTGGCAAGTCTAACACAGAGGACCCTGTCCAATTAGGTTTCTGACTCCAAAGGAAGCAGCCTCTACATTGCCAGCCCTCCCAACAACCCACAGGGTGTGTCATGTTCATGTATGACTGAGGCCGTGTAAGGGAACAGCGTTTCCTGCCCCACCCGCTTACCTGCTCTTTCCTCCTGCTTCCCTTTCTGTAAGAAAGCATCACAGAAGAGGAGGTGAAGGGAGTCAAGGGATGCAGGAATGGGGGGAATGTTGAATGTGACTTAAGGTTTGGGGAGCGGTGTGTTTGGCCGATCTGTCTCACATGTGTTTAAGCTGAACAGTGTAACTGAAGTGCCGGAGACAACTTCGTAAGGGGCGGTTCTGGTATCCCAGAGCGGGCCTGTATGTCCGCACTGTGTCACCAATCCAAGGGACAGACTTAGATTTTCTCCAATACGATGTTCACATCAGAACATAAAAGGAAGAGCTGAATGCACAAATAAAAGGAATAACAGGAAAAGACAATACCTGCATTTACAATAATTCCATGAGATTTAGGTTTCTGTGTCATCTGCTCTGATTATGTTTTTCCAACACAGTTCACTGTGACTCAAATGCTTAATGTGACCCCTTACTACTACAGGTATTTTCCTGTGTGAGTACCGTATGTAATTCACTAATGAACAGTGTAGCAGATGGGGATGTGTGAAACTCAGTGTTGCTGCTTGTGCCATTGAAGAAGACCTTTTATAGTCGGAATGCTTCAGGAGGGCGGTTACGTGTGTTTGCAAGTCTGAGTTCGAGTCTCGCTATGAGCCGATTAGGGGAGGTACTACTTGCTAAGCATGCAGCGTGACATCCTTTACAAAAGCAAAACGCCAAGGGACTAGCTCTAACCGTAACCGGTCATACTGAAAGTAGGCATATTTTGAAATGATAAACCGGGTGGTTCGATCCCTGAATGCTGATTGGCTGACAGCCGTGGTATATCCGACCGTATACCACGGGTATGCCAAAACATTTATTTTTATTGCTCTAATTACATTGGTAACCAGTTTATAATAGCAATAAGGTATCTCTGGGGTTTGTGATATATGGCCAATATACCATAGCAAAGGCCTGTATCCAGGCACTCCACGTTGCATTGTACTTAAGAACAGCCCTTAGCCATGGTATATTGGTCATATACCACACCCCCTTGGGCCTTATTTCTTAAATACACCCTCTACGGTGACATTTTACTCTTCTTAACAGTTTGTGCGAAATGCTCTGACTTCAATCACTCACTTCTGTGCAATGTTTGTGTTTTACCCTTAGAACAAACCAGGCAACCTTTCTGTCCAAACAGTACCGTAAACCTCAATATAATCTCACACTCTTATTACATTTGAACGTTTTCTTCAACAATGTATGCTATAATGTTGTAAGGAGGCGATTATTTAACTGGAGTTTAGTAAACTGAGCAATACATAAATAAACGTCTAATTATATGGCACATTGTTGAAGTAACGTTTCTCAATGAAATCATGCTGCCAGATGTGAATGTGGTTTAGGCCTATGGTCATTTTTGCACTTTGCAAAATGCTTTTCCACTATAAAAATGTTGCCCATCAGCTGTTATTGTTCCGGCTGGGGGCTCAATTACTTCAGGTCTCAGGAACTGGGCCGTCAGTGCTCGAGCTTAAGCTAGGTACGACTAACTGACCTTAGCTACAGTTGCATTATTCACATTTTCCATGTGCTGTAAATGGACTAGTCATATGTACATTTATATCATGTTGTAATTGGAATATTAGTCAGAGTTGTGGGCAAACCGGCACTTTAGGAAAAGTGAGGTGGAAATACACAGTTGAGGACAGGTGATGGTTAGAACCAGCTGACTCAGACGGAGAAATAATATGCTCATCTCTTAAAAGCAGTGCTACACCTGGAAACAACACCTTCGTGAATACAAATAAGTCCTCACAAACTGTTTTATAACTGAAAACCCTGCCTGTTGTCAATGGGTATAATATAAACCGTGAGGTCATCCCAAAGGTTTGTGATGACCATGAACTTAAAAGGCTACAACGAGACCCTCTAGACTGTAGATGAAGTCACAGTAACCGCCATTACTTTCCTTTCAATTACGGACATATACTGCACTGGGATTAACTATGTTTTAATAACATAATTAGTCCAGAGTGGAGAGGCATAGCCACGTAACACACTGTTTTTACATCATGTGTTCCACATGTAACCCTGTTTTAGGAACTGTTGAGAGAAACACATTGCATAGAGGCAAATCAGGTCAATGTCCTGCACTCTTAGAACAAAAGGTGCTATCTAGAACCTAATGGGGTTCTTCGGCTGTCCCCATAGGATAACCCTTTGAGGAACCCGTTTTGGTTCCATGTAGAAGCTTTTTCCAAGGAACTTGGAACTAAAAAGGGCTCTACCTGGAATCAAATGGTGCTTTTATGGGGACAGCCGAAGAACCCTATGGAACCCTTTGTCTAACTGTATACCCGATACTATAGTAGTGGAAGAAAATCCTAAAGATGATATTTACCCCAGGCCCTGACAGAACAGGTCTCCTATCTGTTACTATCAGCCATAGAGTCAGTCACTGATCAGATAGACAGATAGAGGAGTTTGTTGTAACAGAGTTGACACAGGGTTGATTGACAAGGCAGCTTCAGATGAAACCCTTTGGGACCAGTGGACATTTCCCCTCATTCAGAAACTCTTTTCACTGCAAAACACCACGTTCTTCAGAGCCACCAGGCAGCCTTGCTGAGCAGGAGAGAAGAACACACAAAGCTCCCTCACAAGCCCCTCTGGTACAGTGAGTACAGTAAATCAGACCAGTTTGTCATTCTCCCCCCTCCCCTCTCTCTCTCTCTCTCTCTCTCTCTGTCTCTCTCTTTCCCCCTTACTCGCTCTCACTTTCTCTCTAATTTCTCTCTCATACCTACTGCCCCTCTCTCCTGTGCTGTTTGCTTTACTGTCTGGAAAGCAAGGTTGGAGAGGAAACGAACTCAACTGAAATATTATGGAATTATGTTAATGGTTTAAACCACAACAGTCACACCTTTCAGTTGAATTAAGGCTCAGCAGGCACGCCTCGTGTGGACTTTGGCTTTGTTAAGTGACACCTTTTTGGGAGAAGCTATACGTTTTAGTGGTAGACAGAACATATTGACAGTGATTCAAACCACAGTTGGTACAGTCGCTTGTTGTCAATACTGCACGGTTTATGAACAAGTAGATCTATCTGCTGTCGTTGAGTATATGTAGTCTTCTACCACTAATATCATTTGAATAGGGCAGATGTTCCTTCCCTGGGTCTCCAGTGGTCCATCCATGATGTGTATGTAGTACATTAGACCAGTCCAATCCCAGTTCAGGGCTGGTGACCCACACTGGTGTGATTAGTAAACTGGCCTCATGTGGCGTACAGGAGACACAGGCTAAAACCCAGTCAGTCACATTGGTAAAAAAAAAAAATTCACCTTTATTTAGCCAGGTAGGCTAGTTGAGGACAAGTTCTCATTTACAATTGCGACCTGGCCAAGATAAAGCAAAGCAGTTTGACACATACAACGACACAGAGTTACACATGGAATAAAACAAACATACAGTCAATAATACAGTAGAAACAAGTCTATATACAGATGTGAGCAAATGAGGTGAGATAAGGGAGGTAAAGGCAAAAAAAAAGGCCGTGGTGGCAAAGTAAATACAATATAGCAAGTAAAACACTGGAATGGTAGATTTGCAGTGGAAGAATGTGCAAAGTATAAATAAAAATAATGGGGTGCAAAGGAGCAAAATAAATAAATAAAATAAAATAAATACAGTAGGGAAAGAGGTAGTTGATAGGGCTAAATTATAGGTGGGCTATGTACAGGTGCAGTAATCTGTGAGCTGCTCTGACAGCTGGTGCTTAAAGCTAGTGAGGGAGATAAGTGTTTCCAGTTTCAGAGATTTTTGTAGTTTGTTCCAGTCATTGGCAGCAGAGAACTGGAAGGAGAGGCGGCCAAAGAAAGAATTGGTTTTAGGGGTGACCAGAGAGATATACCTGCTGGTGCGCGTGCTACAGGTGGGTGATGCTATGGTGACCAGCGAGCTGAGATAAGGGGGGACTTTACCTAGCAGGGTCTTGTAGATGACATGGAGCCAGTGGGTTTGGCGACGAGTATGACGCGAGGGCTAGCCAACGAGAGCGTACAGGTCGCAATGGTGGGTAGTATATGGGGCTTTGGTGACAAAACGGATGGCACTGTGATAGACTGCATCCAATTTGTTGAGTAGGCTATTGGAGGCTATTTTGTAAATGACATCGCCGAAAGTCGAGGATTGGTAGTATGGTCAGTTTTACAAGGGAATGTTTGGCAGCATGATTGAAGAATGCTTTGTTGCGAAATAGGAAGCCAATTCTAGATTTAACTTTGGATTGGAGATGTTTGATGTGGGTCTGGAAGGAGAGTTTACAGTCTAACCAGACACCTAGGTATTTGTAGTTGTCCACGTATTCTAAGTCAGAGCCGTCCAGAGTAGTGATGTTGGACAGGCGGGAAGGTGCAGGCAGCAATCGGTTGAAGAGCATGCATTTAGTTTTACTTGTATTTAAGAGCAATTGGAGGCCACAGAAGGAGTGTTGTATGGCATTGATGCTTGCCTGGATGGTTGTTAACACAGTGTCCAAAGAAGGGCCAGAAGTATACAGAATGGTGTTGTCTGCGTAGAGGTGGATCAGAGACTCACCAGCAGCAAGAGCGACATTATTGATGTATATAGAGAAGAGAGTCGGTCCAAGAATTGAACCCTGTGGCACCCCCATAGAGACTGCCAGAGGTCCGGACAGCAGACCCTCCGATTTGACACACTGAACTCTATCAGAGAAGTAGTTGGTGACCGGAGGCCCGGAGGCAAAAGGAGGAGGTCAAAGGGGGCTATTACAGCTGTTACAACCCCTGTTATTGGCTGAGTGTGTCCCATTTCCCTTCCACACTTGTGCACTGAGACAGTCTCTTACAGCTAGGGCTTCTACTGCAGCTTCAGAGGGGAGAAGAGGGTGTTTTACACTCGCAATGAAATGAATGGGCTTATTATGACTGGAGCCAAGGCCTCTGAGCTATGTCTGCTGCAAAGCTGGATGTAGAACCACTGTCACTAGCGTTGTAGTATATTGATGTTTTGATGATTTCCCCCCTTCTTTTGACAGTGAATGTTTTCATCTACAGTGTAACTGGTGTCGAGAAGATACACTCAGTACAGTTGATCACTTGCATGTTTTTTTTTACAATTGGGCCTTATTTTCCATTGACCACAAGTTATTATACCCTCTATTGGAGGGTATTGCATTAGCCATCAGACCAGGTAGTCCAAGGGGAAATCAAAGCAGATCTAATCTGTTAGGGGTTAAACACTGTGAAGTGTGCTGGAGTGGGAAGCTGACTCCCAAAGAAAAGCTCTGTTAGAAAACCTTCAGTGCTTCTTTTGTTGAAAGCCCTGTGTATTTATTTTGATTCCAGTTGAATGGTGAACACTGTGTCGCTAGGTTCCAGGGTAGAATGAGGGCTCCTGGTGTTAGCTGCCTCTCAATAGTTCCCATTTACTGTAGCAGGACTGTTCACTCAGCTCATTAGCTGTTAGTAGTGTTGTTGTAAGACTCAGGTCCAGGACTCAGACAGAACTATGACAGACTGGAGTTCTGGGGCCGTATTTAAGAAGCGTATAAGGCTGCGTTTACACAGGCAGCCCATCCTTAATCAGCACTCCTACTCATAGGCTGTGTTTACACAGGCAGCCCAATTCTGATATTTTTTCCAATAATTGGTATCTTGACCAATCAGATCAGCTCTGAAAAATATTGGATGTGAAAAGATTTGATGTAATTTTCATAATGAAAAGTTTACATGGGCAGGTGGGACCTGATCCTAGATCAGCACTCCATTTCTGAGACACTTGATACATACTGCTCCTGGTCACTTGGTCATGGACTATAGGGCTGCCAACCCACTCTGTTTGGCCGAGTCTCCCAGGAGATGTGTGAATACATGATGAAATTGATAAAGAGCTAATTAAGGATGTTGAAGGATCTTTATTATTTGCCAGAATACGCTTGGCCTTATTGGACACAAAACTCACTTCCACTGTTGTATATGGAAACGTGAGACTCGAAGCAGACTCAATGTTTTCGCCAAATGATCCAACTTAAATAATACTTGAATCATGTGATACAGAACAAAAACCATAAACAGTGAGAACTAATGAGTTGTAATGTTCCCTAAGTCTCTGTGGCGTTTGTGTTGTGGGGCTCAGACATGGCTATGCCTAAGTCTATACTGTTTCATGTTGGACAGCAGAGACCTCTGGTTGGAGACTTCAGGGTTAGGGGACACAGAGGTTTCATGAGATCAGGGGAAAAAGGAAAAGCAAATAATTGTATGAAGTGCTACTTTCAGGGAGTTGATTTTGGACTGCACTTGTATTTATAGGAGGAACATGCCGGAAGGTTGGGCATGTTTTATAGTAACACCATGCAAACTTTAAGTAATGATCATTGTTCATGATGGGTCAATCAGTATACCATGATGTGCCAATCAGGTTGGTGTGTGTGTGTGCATTTTTGTTTAACTATCCTTGTAGGTACCAGAAGTCCTCACAAGGATAGTAAAACAAGGAACATTTGGACAAGTGGGGACATTTTGCCAGGCCCCATGAGGAAAAATGCTATTTTAGGCTTAAGGTTTAGGGTTACAATTAGGGTTAGGGTTAGAATTAGGGATAGAGGTTACGGTTAGCTTTAGGGTTAGGAGTTAGGTATAGTGTTAGGGTTAGAATTAGGGATAGAGGTTACGGTTAGCTTTAGGGTTAGGAGTTAGGTATAGTGTTAGGGTTAGAATTAGGGATAGAGGCTACGGTTAGCTTTAGGGTTAGGAGTTAGGTATAGTTTTAGGGTTAGAGCTTTGGAGTTAAGGTCAGGTTATTGTTAGATTATGGTTAGGTTAGGGTTAGATTTAGGGTTAGGGGTTAGGGAAAATAGGATGTTGGATAGGAATCAATTATTTTGTCCCCACAAGGATAGCAATACAAAACCATGTATGTGTGTGATTGTGTGTGTGTGTGTGATTGTGTGTGTGTGTGTGTGTGTGTGTGTGTGTGTGTGTGTGTGTGTGTGTGTGTGTGTGTGTGTGTGTGTGTGTGTGTGTGTGTGTGTGTGTGTGTGTGTGTGTATGTGTGTGTGTGTGTGTGTGTGTGTATGATGCATGCCATTGAGATAAAATGGCACATGAGTACGTCAGTACATGTGTGCAGGATTACTTGTGTTTGCCTACCTGTGTTCTTTACGAAGTTGCTCAGAGAGGCGTTCGTTGACGGAACACTGTTTCCTTATGCCGGAGCACAGACCTGACTTTCTTCTCTCAGAGCAGCTGATAAAGGCCCATGTCCACCTACCGACCAGACCACCTCCAGCCCACCTTTACAAGACCCCTGGAGTCGTTAACCACAGCATTTCTCACATACTTGCATGGGTGGTGCTGCAATGCACATTTACACTCCTCCTCTGAAAGAAGCCTTGTGACTGAAAGAAGCCTTGTGACTGAAAGAAGCCTTGTGAGTTTATTTTATATGTGCTCCAACACCAAAACACATTCAATAAGGTCCAATGGTGCATGTTCACTCAGTGTTAAACAACTTAAGAACGGAGTTCTCTCCTAAAATACCTTTGCACCTGAGGACACTTCAAGGAGGTGCATATTAATACTCGTAAATTCATGAACCCCAGAACCCCTCCCTTCCACTCCATATCTTCCTCTCCTTATGCAGGGTTGCCATGTGACTGTACCTGATGAGCAACAAAGGGATCCATTGAAACAGAAAGGAACTCGTCACACCAAGCCCCGGTATTGGCCGTTTGGCCCCCCTAAACTTGACTACGGCCTGGGGATCTGTAATGGTATATTACACTTCCTGCTGCTATGCTTCCAATGGGGATGATTGGCTATGATGGATGGAACCCCATAACCATCGCAGGCCCTTTCCTCCATCTTAAGAGGTCTGTGTTGGAAACTTCAGAAGCTCAGACTGCCTCCACACAGGAACTGCAGTGGTCTCGATGACATGGGACCCCTGATGAAGCCTTCCTTTGGGCTCCAGGGCCAAAGAATCAAAACACAGCCTGTCAGCCCCATCTCTCTGTGTAGCCAGAGAAGATGAGTGAGGATTACCAATGCCTCTTTGTTCCTTATCGGATAGGTACCATCTCTCTGTGTAGCCAGAGAAGATGAGTTAGGATTACCAATGCCTCTCTGTTCCTTATCGGATAGGTACCATGCCGAGAAAACTCGTAAAAACTATAACAAGAGGTTGAATTGGGGAATTGTGAGTGGTGGATGTATCCCTTAAAGGTTTCTGGCCTTTGTCATGTCAATGTTAACAGAAATCACCCCCACAACACATTTCCTTCCTAACCCTATGGTGGTGGAACAATAGAACAAATATTCATGAAATAGAACTCAATCTAGTTCTATGGATGTAAAACCCAACTCCCTCCGATCTAACCCCTGACTACGACAATACGGGTTCATCTATTTCTAATCTTCACTTTTTTGACGGAAACAAACATTTGACTGGTCCCATGAAAGTTGAGAGGGAAGAATAAAAAGCAGTTTTGGCTGTCTTGTCTGTTGGTGGTTGTCTGTTACTCATGAAGTTTGTTCCTGCTTCTCAAGCATTGAACTTCACTTCCACCACCCCTGAGATACCCACTGGATAAGGTAAGGGGGTGTAGTCTACGGCTAGTGTCTGCATTCATCAACTGGACAGCTCAGATGGCATCTGGTGGGAACACACACACTCTTAAGAGCTGTTGTATTCTCCAACTACCACAGTGAGATATGAACAGTAGATAGCAGAAATACAGCCAGTACCAGTCTTTGAAATCCAATGGAAATCCATCTCTGCCAGTTAGTTGACTGATTAATAGAACTCACTGATAGTTTTCCATAGAGAACACAGTAAGCACACCAGTGGTACCCAGGGACTATGCAGAGGCTGGAGCAATCAACCAACCAATCAGAGACAGGGAGGGGAGCGTGGCGATGGCAATTGCATCTTTAATGAGCTTCCTTGTCCTGGCCTGAACCACTGTGTCAGAGAGTGTAACATCCCTGGCCTGGCCCACTGTGTCAGAGAGTGTAACATCCCTGGCCTGACCCACTGTGTCAGAGAGTGTAACATCCCTGGCCTGGCCCACTGTGTCAGAGAGTGTAACATCCCTGGCCTGGCCCACTGTGTCAGAGAGTGTAACACCCCTGGCCCACTGTGTCAGAGTGTGTAACACCCCTGGCCTGGTCCACTGTGTCAGAGAGTGTAACATCACTGGCCTGGTCCACTGTGTCAGAGAGTGTAACATCACTGGCCTGGTCCACTGTGTCAGAGAGTGTAACATCCCTGGCCTGGCCCACTGTGTCAGAGAGTGTAACATCCCTGGCCTGGCCCACTGTGTCAGAGAGTGTAACATCCCTAGCCTGGTCCACTGTGTCAGAGAGTGTAACATCCCTGGCCTGACCCACTGTGTCAGAGAGTGTAACATCCCTGGCCTGGCCCACTGTGTCAGAGAGTGTAACACCCCTGGCCTGGTCCACTGTGTCAGAGAGTGTAACATCCCTGGCCTGACCCACTGTGTCAGAGAGTGTAACATCCCTGGCCTGACCCACTGTGTCAGAGAGTGTAACACCCCTGACCTGGTCCACTGTGTCAGAGAGTGTAACATCCCTGGCCTGGTCCACTGTGTCAGAGAGTGTAACATCCCTGGCCTGACCCACTGTGTCAGAGAGTGTAACATCCCTGGCCTGACCCACTGTGTCAGAGAGTGTAACATCCCTGGCCTGACCCACTGTGTCAGAGAGTGTAACATCCCTGGCCTGGTCCACTGTGTCAGAGAGTGTAACATCCCTGGCCTGACCCACTGTGTCAGAGAGTGTAACATCCCTGGCCTGGCCCACTGTGTCAGAGAGTGTAACACCCCTGGCCTGGTCCACTGTGTCAGAGAGTGTAACATCCCTGGCCTGACCCACTGTGTCAGAGAGTGTAACATCCCTGGCCTGACCCACTGTGTCAGAGAGTGTAACACCCCTGACCTGGTCCACTGTGTCAGAGAGTGTAACATCCCTGGCCTGGTCCACTGTGTCAGAGAGTGTAACATCCCTGGCCTGACCCACTGTGTCAGGGAGTGTAACATCCCTGGCCTGACCCACTGTGTCAGAGAGTGTAACATCCCTGGCCTGACCCACTGTGTCAGAGAGTGTAACATCCCTGGCCTGGTCCACTGTGTCAGAGAGTGTAACATCCCTGGCCTGACCCACTGTGTCAGAGAGTGTAACATCCCTGGCCTGACCCACTGTGTCAGAGAGTGTAACATCCCTGGCCTGACCCACTGTGTCAGAGAGTGTAACATCCCTGGCCTGGTCCACTGTGTCAGAGAGTGTAACATCCCTGGCCTGACCCACTGTGTCAGAGAGTGTAACATCCCTGGCCTGACCCACTGTGTCAGAGAGTGTAACATCCCTGGCCTGGTCCACTGTGTCAGAGAGTGTAACATTTCTGACCTGGTCCACTGTGTCAGAGAGTGTAACACCCGTGACCTGGTCCACTTTGTCAGAGAGTGTAACACCCGTGACTTGGTCCACTGTGTCAGAGAGTGTAACATCCCTGGCCTGACCCACTGGGCCTGGCAACAAATAACCCTCTGCTTCTCCTTTCTGTCATGGAGTCCATCTATCTATAGCACCAGCTTACAAAACATATTTGTGTTTGTCATGTTTTGATCAAGTCACTGTTGTCCAGATCTAGCATAGTAGTAGCTTATTCGAAAACCTTTTCGGACTTTGTTAAGAGTCCGGAAAAGAGTGAGTGGAGTTTTTCATTGCGTACCACTGGTGTTTGAGCAAGGGGGTGTGCTCTCTCTCTCTCTACATCTTCGGCTCGGTCAAAGAGGAACCTTGTTAGCGTAAGTTGTTGACCTTGCTGTTTATAAAATGCCCTTTTCATAAGCAGCATAGAGGTCCACTGTGACCCCACATAGCCCATACTAGCAACAGGCTGTGTGGGCAGCTAGCAGGCCAGTTTGCCATTGAGGGACTGGCATAGCCGTACACACCCAGACAAGTCTGGTCCCACAGGAAAGGCTCAGAGACAGAGTCCCACCTCTGACATCAGCCTAGCCACTGGGCCTTAGATGAGGAGCAGGCCAGAGCAGGCCACAGTCAGTTCAGTGTCCTGACACTCTTGTCCTGAACAAGGGAGGTCTCACAGATCACACATGCTGAACCAGTGAGGGGCAGGGCTGAAGTTTGAACCAAATGCTGTATCTGTATATGTGTAGACCGTGTTACCAGGTAAATATTAGAGCATTGATTTGGTGATGTTATGTAAGCCAATCATATCTCTCCCTGGAACAGAGATAAACTCTAAAACCATTAGACCTTTTCAGTGTTTTCAGTCAGACCTGGGTTCAGATCATAGACAGACGGTTCTTTCAAATAATTTGAGTATTTGATTAAGCCTGCCTGGAGTGCCAGGTGGGAGGGGTTTGCACTGTTTGGTCTTTTCTATTGGTTCCATGGCAATAGGCAAGATCAATCAAGCACTGATAAAGTATTTGAAATGATTTCCATTAGTATTTGAAATGAGTTACGTTTTCAGTTGGTGCCATTAACCAAAAAACAAAGCAGATGTTTGATCTGCTAACCCGTGTTAGCTGTCTAACTTGTATCCTCAACTTCCAGCTTTCTCACATTTGTAGAAAAGGGAGGAGAGAACTTTGAACATGTTTATTTCCAAACTGTTCCAACCCCCAATCGACTACTTTGTGAAGGTGAAGTTGATGATAGAGGCAGGTACATTGACTTCCATTGGTTTTGGTTAGAAATTCAAACGCTAAAGTTAGCGGTTGGTGACAGAGAAACAAACCCAAAGTGTGTATTACAGTCTCTCTTTGTGCATAGACTGTTTCAGGGTAAGGAAATAAATGAGTCATTTTGTAATTTGGGTGAACTATCCCTTTTATTCTTAATTACAAATACATGCAGTATTTCTACATATTTAGTCTATTTCTGTCAGATAATATAACCATATTTTGCTATTAACAGTTTTTTATTGAGCAATACAACCATCATTGAATACTTGAATAAGTGTCATTGAATAAGTGCATTGCTTCAGTTGTTGTAATGAAGACAATTACTCATTTTAAATGTTGCTTTCATGTCCACTTTAAATGTGATCATTCAATAAAAATCAAAGCTAATTTCATTACCGGTCAATCATACAACTTTACAAAGCAGTTCAATTGATGATGTCAACCCATTATTACTCATTTTTTTGTAAGAGATATATTACAATTACAATTGTTCTGTTTTTTATGACAGGAGATATGCGCTTACAATAAGAAACAATATGTGGTAGGCCTGCAGAATGTCACAAGAAGCTCCGGCCTCAGTCAGGGTCGGCAGGGTAGCCTAGTGGTTAGGGCGTTGGACTAGTAACCTGAAGGTTGCAAGTTCAAATCCCCAAGGTACAAATCTGTTGTTCCGCCCCTGAACAGGCAGTTAACCCACTGTTAACCCACTGTTAACCCACTGTCATTGAACATAAGAGTTTGTTCTTAACTGACTTGCCTAGTTAAATAAAGGTAAAATATTCGTTTAAATCACCATTATATTTATATTCCACTAGATGGCAGGAGTGTATCAGCTAAAAGTAAGCAAACTAATGCATACAGTATCTAGTGATTCTGGTCAAAAGGGCCTGGCCAATGGACGTGCATTTGGTTGACAGGTAAAGTACATAATATAGTAAAGGAGAGTAACACATACCGCCAACCACAGATTTGAATCAGATTCAAATGGGTTTTTTTTCCCACTGAAGTTTAAAGAGCACAGGCTGTGGTAAACTGAACAAATTCTGGAGAAAAAGATCATACAGAAGGTAGCTGGGTGGAAAAACAGACAGACAGATGGACGGACAGTTTATCAGCTGCCTTTAAAGCATGTATCGGATACAGAGAAAGGACCCAAACACTGAGATTATGGGGGTGAAGATCAGAGTGATGAGCCATGGTAGATCTACACCAACCACAGTAGAACCCTGATCTGAAAACACAAACCATGTATGAGACAGAGTCAGTTAGTGGACCACAACATCTAGGTCCTTACCAGCTCCCTACTGTGGATCACAACATGTTGGACAAAACAAATCACTAAATCATGGGAACTCTTATCAGCAGATAGTGGACCATAACATCTACAATGCCTTCAGAAAGTATTCACACACCTTGACTCTTCCCACATTTTGTTGTGTTACAGCTACACACAAATACCCCATAATGTAAAAGTGGATTTATGTTTTTCAAAATATTTATCAATGAACTAAAAATGAAAAGCTGAAATGTCTTGAGTCAATAAGTATTCAACCCCTTTGTTATGGAAAGCCTAAATAAGTTTGAGTGTAAACATTTGCAAAATAAGTAACATAATAAGTGTCAGGGACTCACTCTGTGTGCAATAATACACTCTTAGAAAACAAAAGGTGCTATCTAGAACCTAAAATGGTTATTTGGCTGTCCCAATTGGAGAACCGTTTTGGTTCTAGGTAGAACCCTTTCCACAGAGTGGGGACAGCCAAAGAACCATTTTAAGTTCTAGATAGCACCTTTTGTTTTTTTTCTAAAAATGTACTGTTTAACATGGTTATTGAATGACTTCATCTCTGTACCCCACACATACAATTATTTGTAAGGTTCCTCAGTCGAGCAGAACATTTCAAACACAGATTCAACCTTAAAGACCAGGGAGGTTTTCCAATGCCTCTTTGAGGCATTGGAAAATCTATTGGTAGATGGGTCAAAATAAATAAAAAAAGCAGACATTGAATATCTCTTTGAGCCTGGTCAAGTTATTAATTACTATTTAGTTGATGTATCGATACACCCAGTCACTATAAAGATACAGGCATTCCTCCTAACTCAGTTGCTGGAGAGGAAGGAAACCACTCAGAGATTTCACCATGAGGCCAATAGTGACTTTAAAAGCAGTTACAGAGTTTCATGGCTGTGAAAGGAGAAAACTGAGGATGGATCAACAACATTGTAGTTACTTCACAATATTAACCTGATTGACCGAGTGAAAAGAAAAGAACAGAATAAAAATATTCCAAAACACGCATCTTGTTTTCAACAAGGTACTAAAGTAATACTGCAAAAAATGTGGCAAAGCAATTCACTTTTTGTCCTGAATACAAAGTGTTAAGTTTGGGGCAAATCCTGTACAACACATTACTGAGTACCACTCTTCATATGTTCAAGCATAATGGTGGCTGCATCATGTTATGAGTATGCTTGTAATCGTTAAGGATTGGAGAGTTATTCAGGATAAAAAAGAAACAGAATGGAGCTAAGCACAGGAAAAATCCTAGAGGAAAATTAAATCACCTTTCAGTAGAACAATAACCTAAAAGACAAGGCCACATCTACACGGGAGTTTCTTACCAAGGAGACAGTGCATGTTCTTGAGTGGCAAAGTTACAGTTTTGACTTAAATCTACTTGAAAATCTATGGCAAGACTTTCTGAAGGCACTGTAGGTCCTTACCAGCTCCCTACTGTGAATCACAACGTTGGACAAAATACATCACATAATCATGGGTATTCTTATCAGATCACACTAAAACAAACACTATTCTAACATTTCATACGTTTTACATGATAAAGAACCAGATGGTGATGTGGAAACTACTCACCTGTAAAGGTGAGCTGAGTCCCATTCCCAATCTCAAATACATTATCTCTCCACATGCCACAGTAATACAGGCCCAGGTCACTGTCTGTTAGGTTCAATATGGTCAGGTCAACAGTTGGCACAGCTTTGTTATATACAGGCACAAAGCGGCTGCCAAATTGGGCCGTGGATCTTAGATTCTTATCCTGTTTTACAAAGGTAAAGGTGGCCTGCGACAGTGTGGTATTGGGACGCAGGACAAACCATATGATGTCGTATTTCACCGTGATATCACATTCTAGATTGATGGTGCCTCCAAGTGTCACCTGTTGGACAGTCACATCAGCTGTGGCCAGCACCCAGATCAAAGCACCTGGAAAAGGAAGAGCATGTGTTAGCATGGGACATGTCTGCTTTATAGGGAATGTTATTACATAATTGACCAAACACTGAAAACATTTTTATGTGGCTCTTTACTTTTTCTTTATTTTATACTATTTTATACATTGTAGAATAACAGTAAAGACATCAAAACTATGAAATAACAAATATGGAATCATGTAGTAACCAAAAAAGTGTTAAACAAATCAAAATATATTCTTCAAAGTAGTGACTCTTTGCCTTGACAGCTTTGCACACTCTTGGCATTCTCTCAAACAGCTTCACGAGTTTTCCAACAGTCTTGAAGGAGTTCCCACATATGCTGAGCACTTGTTGGCTGCTTTTCCTTGACTCTGCGGTCCAACTCATCCCAAACCATCCCAATTGGGTTGAGGTCGGGTGATTGTGGAGGCCAGGTCATCCGATGCAGCACTCCATCCCTCCCCTTCTTGGTCAAATAGCCCTTACACAGCCTGGAGGTGTATATTGGGTCATTGTCCTGTTGAAGAACAAATGATAGTTCCACTAAGCGCAAACCAGATGGGATGGCATATCGCTGCAGAATGCTGTGGTAGCCATGCTGGTTAAGTTTGCATTGAATTCTAAATAAATAACAGACAGTGTCACCAGCAAAGCACCCCCACGCCATCACACCTCCTCCTCGATGCTTCATGGTGGGAACCACACACGCTGAGCTCATCCGTTCACCTACTCTGCTTTTCACAAAGACACGGCGATTGGAACCAAAAACCTAAACTTTGGACTCATCAGACCAAAGAACAGATTTCCACTGGCCTAATGTCCATTACCTGTGTTTCTTGGCCCAATCAAGCCTCTTCTTGGTGTCCTTTAGTAGTGGTTTATTTGTAGCAATTTCGACCATGAAGGCCTGATTCACGCAGTCTCCTCTGAACAGTTGATGTTGAGATGTGTCTGTTAGTTGAACTCTGTGAAGCAATTATTTGGGCTGCAATCTAAGGTGCAGTTAACTCTAATGAACTTATCCTCTGCAGCAGAGGTAACTCTGGGTCTTCCTTTCCTGTGGCAGTTCTCATGAGAGCCAGTTTCATCGTAGCGCTTGATGGTTTTTGCGACTGCACTTTCAAAGTTCTTGTATTGACTGACCTTCATGTCTTAAAGTAATGATGGACTGTCGTTTCACTTTGCTTATTTGAGCTGTTCTTGCCATAATATGGACTTGTCTTTTACCAAATAGGGTTATCTTCTAAATACCACCCCTACCTTGTCACAACACAACTGATTGGCTCAAATGCACTATAAGAAGGAAAGAAATTCCACAAATGAACTTTTAACAAGGCACACCTGTTAAATGAAATGCATTCCAGGTGACTACCTCTTCAAACTGGTTGAGAGAATGCCAAGAGTGGAGCTGTCATCAAGGCAAAGGGTGGCTATTCGAAGAAAATATTAAATATAAAATATTTGTTTATTTGTTTAACACTTTTTTGGGTTACGAAATGATTCTCAATGTGTTATTTCATATTTTTCACTATTATATTACAATGTAGAAAATAGTAAAAAATAAAGAAAAAACCCTCGATACACTTGACTCTCTTGGTCTCTCACCCACTGTGAAATTTGGTGGAGGATGGGTGATGATCTGGGGGTGCTTCAGCAAGGCTGGAATCAGACAGATTTGTCTTTGTGAAGGACACATGCATCAAGCCACGTACAAGGTTGTCCTGGAAGAAAACTTGCTTCCTTCTGCTCTGACAATGTTCCCCAACTCTGCGGATTGGTTTTTCCAGTAGGACAATGCTCCATGCCACACTGCCAGGTCAATCAAGGTGTGGATGGAGGACCACCAGATCAAGACCCTGTCATGGCCAGCCCAATCTCCAAACCTGAACCCCATTGAAAACCTCTGGAATGTGATCCAGAGGGAGATGGATGGTCACAAGCCATCAAACAAAGCCGAGCTGCTTGAACATTTGCGCCAGGATTGGCATAAAGTCCCCCAACATCAATGTGAAAGACTGGTGGAGGGCCTGCCAAGATGTGTTGTTGTGTTGTTTAAAAATGAATTTGAACTTATTTTCTTTGCATTATTCAAAGTCTGACAACACTGCATATCTTTTGTTATTTTGACAAGTTGTCATTGTCTGCAAATAAATGCACTAAATGACAATATTTAGATTTGGAATTTGGGAGAAATGTTGTAAGTAGTTTATAGAATAAAACAAAAAATGTCATTTTACCCAAACACATAAATAGTAAAACCAGAGAAACTGATCATTTTGCAGTGGTCTCTTAATTTTTTCCAGACCTGCATATATATATATATATATATATATATATATATATATAAATATATATATATAGAGAGAGAGAGAGAGAGAGAGAGAGAGAGAGAGAGAGAGAGAGAGAGAGAGAGAGAGCGAGAGCGAGAGAGAGAGCAGAGTTTTCCATCGTATTCCCCCATGTTAGGCTAGCTTCCTCTCTGTAGTGTATGTAGGTCTTTGTTAACAAATATTTACGGTGTGATTTTTTGATAACACTTTACATTACAGTGCTCTTATTACTGTGTAATTAGTCCTGTAAGTACAATTTAAGTATTGCAATTACTCATTACAATCATTACATTGTACCTAGGGTAGGTTACTGCTGTAAGTTAGTGTAAGTACAATGTAACAATGAGTAATTACAATACTTGTTCATCTGCACGTACAGGTATAACTACACAGTAATAAGGGCACTGTAATGTAAAGTGTTACAGATTTTTCCAAATGGTGGAACTAAATAGAGTTGAAGTCGGAATTTACATACACCTTAGCCAAATAGATTTAAACTCAGTTTTTCACCATTCCTGACATTTAATCCTAATAAAAAGACCCTGTCTTAGGTCAGTCAGGATCACCACTTTATTTTAAGAATGTGAAATGTCAGAATAATAGTAGAGAGTATTATTTATTTCAGCTTTTATTTCTTTCATCACATTCCCAGTGGGTCAGAAGTTTATATACACTCAATTAGTATTTGGTAGCATTGCCTTTAAAATGTTTAACTTGGGTCAAACGTTTTGGGTAGCCTTCCACAAGCTTCCGACAATAAGTTGGGTGTATTTTGGCCCATTCCTCCTGACAGAGCTGGTGTAACTGAGTCAGGTTTGTAGGCCTCCTTGCTCGCACACGCTTTTTCAGTTCTGCCCACAATTTTTCTGTAGGATTGATGTCAGGGCTTTGTGATGGCCACTCCAATACCATGACTTTGTTGTCCTTAAGCCATTTTGCCACAACTTTGGAAGTATGCTTGGGGTCATTGTCCATTTGGAAGACCCATTTGCGACCAAGCTTTAACTTCCTGACAGATGTCTTGAGATGTTGCTTCAATATATCCACATAATTTCCCTTCCTCATGATGCCACCTATTTTGTGAAGAGCACCAGTCCCTCCTGCAGCAAGCACCCCCACAACATGATGCTGCCACCCCCGTGCTTCACAGTTGGGATGGTGTTCTTCGGCTTGCAAACCTCCCCCTTTTTCCTCCAAACATAACGATGGTCATTATGGCCAAACAGTTCTATTTTTGTTTCATCAAACTAGAGGTAATTTCTCTAAAAAGTACAATCTTTGTCCCCATGTGCAGTTGCAAACCGTAGTCTGGCTTTTTTATGGCAGTTTTGGAGCAGTGGCTTCTTCCTTGCTGAGCTGCCTTTCAGGTTATGTCGATATAGGACTCGTTTTACTGTGGATATAGATACTTTTGTACCTGTTTCCTCCAGCATCTTCACAAGGCCCTTTGCTGTTGTTCTGGGATCGATTTGCACTTTTCGCACTAAAGTGCGTTCATCTCTAGAAGACAGAGCGCATCTCCTTCCTGAGCGGTATGACGGCTGCGTGTTCCCGTGGTGTTTATACTTGCATACTATTGTTTGTACAGACGAACGTGGTACCTTCAGGCATTTGTAAATTTCTCCCAAGGATGAACCAGACTTGTAAAGGTCTATCATTTTTTTCTGAGGTCTTGGCTGATTTCTTGTGATTTTCCCATGATATCAGGCAAAGAGGCACTGAGTTTGAAGGTAGGCCTTGAAAAACATCCACAGGTACACCTCCAATTGACTCAAATGATGTAAATTAGCCTATCACAAGCTTCTAAAGCCATGACATTTTCTGGAATTTTCCAAGCTGTTTAAAGGCACAGTCAACTTAGTGTATGTAAACTTCTGACCCACTGGAATTGTGATACAGTCAATTATAAGTGAAGTAATCTGTCTGTAAGCAATTGTTGGAAAAATTACCTTTGTCATGCACAAAGTAGCTGTCCTAACCGACTTGCCAAAACGATAGTTTGTTAACAATAAATTTGTGGAGTGGTTGAAAAATGAGTTTTAATGACTCCAACCTAAGTGTATGTAAACTTCTGTCTTCAACTGTACATAAAGTGCTTTTATTCTAAATGGTCAAACTATTTGTCTCATATATTCATTATTTGATTTTCATAGACAAAACTCACTTTTGATGATGAGAATCATCATGGTCCTCATCATGCGTTGTAACAGGAACAGCCTCCCAGTCCTCACTTACAGAAACTCTGACTTAAACATGAAATGAAAGTGTGTTGCGGGTGTGGTGGAGCACAATAACCACTTCCTAAAAGGCATTCACATCCTTCTTTCAGTAACTGACAGGAAACAATGAACAAGAGAACAGCTCTAACAATTCTATGCTGTAAGTAGAAATGCATTTTATCCACTTGGGAGATACATTGTTTATATTTCATTAGTTTTAAGTACTCTGTTAATTTGGTTTAAAAAATGTAAATGTGTTATGAACATTTTATTTAAATAGCCTCAGTCAATAATATGGTCTTTGTTTTTATGAAAGGTTCCATGTTCTGTGAGGCTTTTGGAGCAGGTCAAAATGAGATTCTAGTAGAACCAGGGGACACAGTCACCCTTGGCTGTGACATTACCCTGGAGTATGAGGTCATGTGGTTTGTTCTTCGTCCTGATGCCACTCTTTCAGTAGCCATCACTATAAAGACAAATACACCCCTGAGACTCAAAAGGTTTGATGGTCGTTCCGAGTCAGTGTATGACACAGGCCTGTTCCGAAGCAATCTGAGCATACTGAACATCTCAGAGAGTGACGTGGGTCTGTACTACTGTGTTGAGCAGAGGGCTAACATATTTGAGATCGGAAGTGGGACCAAGCTCTCCCTTATCAGTGGTGGTGAGTAAACTCTGCATTATAACTGCATAACTGTGGTTTTGCATTGGGAGTGTTCTAAAAATATACACCTGGTCAATGTTTAATCTCAGTCAATTCAGGATATGTATTTAAATTATAAATCTATACCAAAACATAGTAGGAAGAAACAAATATAATAGTTATGTACTCACATGCACTTGATACATTTCTTGATTGTTTTCAATACAGTATGTTTAGAATTGTTTTTCAATTGTGATAAATATAATAAAGTCTGATTAAATCTTTATATTCCCACACCAAGAAGGCATTCTGTCATTCTGTCATTCCAGATCAGCTCTCTATTACTGTTGTTGGGATGAAGTTGTCATGGTTTATCACCTTGATCATAGCCCCCATGTTCTCTGTGCTGGGGTCTGCTCTCTGTGTCTTCTGCTGTTGACGACCTGCTAAGAAATTATTTGCACCCAATAATTATAATTTTCACATTGAATCATCTTTCTGAAATGTATTTTTTTTTATACTTATGTCTGTAAATCGGGTATTGGTGTTTATTGCGCATTTCATGAAGATAAAAAAAAATAGCTGTCCTCTTACACTGTAGATCCTGACAAAATGAGGATTCTGGAACAATTTGGTTGAAGCCTGTCATCTAGAGGACCAAGAGTGAATATAGGAGGACAAACAGGAATAAAATGTAAAGATGCTGAGAGTAAAAGTAACATTTCTGGTGTTTTATGAAGTCTCCTGTGACACACGCACACGGGGTTAAACTTCTGCCACTCCATACATCTAAGTAGGTGGACGATGGGATCTACATGTGTCCAGATTGGTTTCACATCTTTTTATTTATTGTGTTATTCCAGTGTTGATTGCATGACCAGTATGTTCAGGGTGTTAGAGATAGAAATGTATTGAACAAGATCATTTTAGACATCTGATCTTAAATCATTTACGTCATATCTACCATTCCATCCAAGGACCAATTAACAAAACAGTACTGGTTTAACCATAAATCTGCAACTATAAATATATTTTTTAATCTGCTGTTATACTGTACATAGTGTATTCGGAATGTATTCAGACCACTTGACTTTTCCCCGCATTGTTACGTTACAGCTTATTCTAAAATTGATTAAATTATATTTTTCTTCATCAGTCTACACACAATACTATTTAATTACAAAGCAATTTTTTTTTTTTTTACATTTTGGCACGTGTGCACACATATATATATATAAAAAAGAAGTAGTAAATATCACATTTACATAATTATTCAGACCATGCTTCACCGTATGAATGGTGCCAGTTTTCCTCCAGACGTGACAATTGGCATTCAGGCCAGAGTTCAATCTTGGTTTCATCAGACCAGAGAATCTTGTTTCTCATGGTCAGTCCTTTAGCTGCCTTTTGGCAAACTCCAAGTGGGCTGTCATGTGCCTTTTACTGAAGAGTGGCTTCCGTGTGGCCACTCCACCATACAGACCTGATTGGTGGAGTGCTGCATAGATTGTTGTCCTTCTAGAAGGTTCTCCCATCTCCACAGAGGAACTCTAGAGATCCATCAGTGACCAACAGGACCTTGGTCATCTCCCTGACCAAGGTCATCTCCCTGACCAAGGTCATTCTCCCGATTGCTCAGTTTGGCCGGATGGCCAGCTCTTGGAAGAGTCTTGGTCATTCCAAACTTCTTCCATTTAAGCATGATGGAGGCCACTGTATTCTTGGGGAACTTCAATGCTGCAGAAATGTTTCAATACCTTTCCCCAGATCTGTGCCTCGACACAATCCCGTCTCGGAGCTCTACAGACAATTCCTTCGATCTCATGGCTTGGTTTTTTACCTCTGACATGCACTGTCAACTGTGGGACCTTGTTTAGCTTTCCAAATAATGTCCAATCAATTGAATTTACCACAGGTGGACTCCAATCAAGATTTAGAAACAATCAAGGAGGATCAATGGAAACAGGATGCATCGGAGCTTAATTTCGAGTCTGAATACTTATCATATAAGGTATGTTTTAAATGTTTTATTAGATAAAATTTCTAAAAACATGTTATCCTTGTTATTATGGGCTATTGTGTGTAGATTGAGGAAAACAACAAATATATTCCATTTTAGAATAAGGCTGTAATGTAACAAAAAGTGGAATGCAGTGAATAACAAATAGACCTTGGATACAAATCAGAAAAGAGCAAGATTTTATTCAAAATGTTAGAAACATTTGTGTCACTCCACAACTGGTTGACAATTCAAAATATATAATTTTAAAACACATTGTGGACCACACAGTTGAGACACTAAAAGCAGTCAGTCAAACATTGCACAGAATGTTCCTTGGAGTCCTCTAAAATAGATTAAATCATCTAAACATTATTGCCATCTATACATAAACAAAGTACAGTAAATAAGAGGACATTCAGGAACTTCTAAAAGGTCTGTGATAGAGGATGAGACAGCAAGCTTTGAAAAGACATTCACATTGTTACCTGATCAAATGTAGCATTTCATTATGGCTGGACAGTTGGCAAAAAAGATCCCTAATTTTTCTTGGGAACCATCATTACAAAAAGAACAGTCACGTTTATCTGAAGGGAATGTTTGTGTATCGACCAGTCTTAATATCACGAGGGGCCAATTCACATCTACATTAGCAAAAATATTCATTAGATAACTGTACATACATCAGGTTGTCACAAAAGTGCATTTAAAAACAGCAGTGTGCACAATTTGTTACTTTCAAATTACTTTCAGTAAAAAATACAAATAAAATCCAACTATGTTGACCTTAAAGAAAATCTTGGATCATAAATACGTATTAGAACGATCCCATCATCATAAGAGGTGTAATCATACAATAGAACATAATGGTTTTGGTATCAGTGTAATGACAGTACAGTAAATTGTGCACATCTGTATAAACGTCTCCCCGAATAGGGAACACAGAATGTAATGCTGACAATGATCAAGCGTTATAAAGGTTGAAGAAAATCATAAGTACAGTAGTTGTGCAGTAAGGCTGAGGGTTTAAAGTGATAGTTTAGGATTTTAAACAACTTATTGTTAGGCTCCTCACTCTGTCAAGTCTTTGGGCCAGGAGAAACAGTAATGGTTCAGTTCCCTTTAAAACAGCCACTTCAAAACGTCACATAACTTAAGCCACCACTAGCTGACGCCCAATAGAAGTGAATGGGACATTGCATTTAGAAAGCACTTTCAAAAAGATTCCAAAGGCGCTAAGCAGCAATCAACATGCCCCTGAGTTTGATTTGATTGATTAGAAATGTTCATGGCAAGCCCACAGACAGGGCAAAATCACAGTGCCTAGCCAACCTTAGTAATAACAAAGCCATCATTTTCGTTGTTCTGCTGTCCGTTGACATGTTTTTTTTTTTTTAAAGATACATTTCACCCCTTTTTCTCCCCAATTTCGTGGTATCCAATTGTTTTAGTAGCTACTATCTTGTCTCATCGCTACAACTCCCGTACGGGCTCGGGAGAGACGAAGGTTGAAAGTCATGCGTCCTCCGATACACAACCCAACCAAGCCGCACTGCTTCTTAACACAGCGCGCATCCAACCCGGAAGCCAGCCGCACCAATGTGTCGGAGGAAACACCGTGCACCTTGGTTAGCGCACACTGTGCCCGGCCCGCCACAGGAGTCGCTGGTGCGCGATGAGACAAGGACACCCCTACCGGCCAAGCCCTCCCTAACCCGGACGACGCTAGAGGCCAATTGTGCTTCACCCACGTACCTCCCAGTCGCGGCCGGTTACGACAGAGCCTGGGCGCGAACCCAGAGTCTCCGATGGCACAGCTGGCGCTGCAGTACAGCGCCCTTAACCACTGCGCCACCCGGGAGGCCCGTTGACGTGTTTTGATTTAGAACATAGGTGGATGATGGGATCTACAGCACGGCCGAGAGAGGTTCTTCATTCAACTTTTTACGATTCCTGATGTGTAGTACTACGCCGCCTAGGCATACTGGTACCAGTACCAGCCAAGCAAGATGTTCGACAGGTAGACCTTCAAAGGCAGAAAAAAAATTACTTATAGTACTCGATTACTTCCTGGTTCTAGCATTAACATAAATTAACACAAATTGCCATACAATTGAACCAATGTTATGTCATGATTTGTCATGACAGAAAATGACTTGATAGCACTACTGCGGGGAAGTCATTGTTGCCACAATACTAACATTGACTTTGATATATTTGTGGTATTAGATAAGCAATATGGTGAAAAAAATGCCACAAAGTCAACGTACTGTATAAAACATGTGGTTAACATTCCATCTGAAGAGCTAATGGGTATGTAGGCTTTAGTTACAGCCCTGCTCAAACACCCAATTCTGCTTTTCAAGGTCCTATTGAGCAGTAGAATCTGGTGTGCTAAAGTATTAATAAAACATTGAAACAATTACAATACTTTTTGAAAAACCTGAAATTAAAAAAAAGAAAGGCCTAACTCCCAGTTAAAATGTTGACATAAACTTTGAAGCAAGCTAATATGATTAATATTTTACAAAGTAGCATATGCATTCAGGTATCAGGGCAGATATATTGACAAAATTAGATTTAATTATCAATTTCCATGTGTTCTATATTGCTAACGTTCTCTGAATCATTGTAGGGAAGAATGCAATCTCAGCAGCTTTCATGTGGTCCAAAACTTGAGCGAATGACAAATTGACTTATACAAATTATACTTTTACAAAGGTAATGCACCTGCAGCACTGGAAAGTTGTTCAGGAGTCGCCTGAAGTGTGAGAGGAATGGGAGATAGTGGAATCCTGCAGTGCTGAGAGCTTGTAGAGTGGACGACTGGCTACTACTCTGAACTTAGTGTGGTGAGCTAGCGGGGACTCAGAGCTGCTGAGGCATCACCAAAGTGGTGGTACACAGAGTGGAAGAGGAAAAGTCCAGTGGTCTAGCAGAGTACCAAATGTGTACGCAGAGTAGTGTTGGGATTGTTTACTTTCTGAATTCAAGCCATTTCTCCAACTGTCTACACATTCAAATTAATAGAGGACGCGTACTGGGAGATGCATTGTTAGGAATTGTGGGGAGGTTCGGCGGTCGGGCTGTGCGTTCCCAGCAGTTGGTGGTCTCAGAGCCACGTAGCTATGTCACAACAGGACACAGGACTACCGCGTCTCAGCGTTTCATTAATGGTCCCCAGATAGTGGACGCATCAGATATTAAACTGACAGGAACAGATACTACACTTTATCTTAGCCAAAAGGCAGTCAAGTATCTTAACTGTCAAACTAAATATGGCCAGAGGAGCCAGATGTGTGCATACATACAATCACACACATTCCAAAACATATCGGCACATAAACCAGATCCGACCAACTTCTAACTCCTAATCAGAGGTGATCATGACATCGAGTTTGACAACTTTACTTTCTAGTTCTACATGACAGATCCCAAACAATAACTTGGAATGCATTTGATTTCAAATATAAAACAGATCTCCCATTATTTAGAATGTTGCTGTGCATTAGTTCACACCATCGCTGTCTCTGCGATGTTAAAATGTGGCCTTTCAATGACAGATTGACAGGGTTTTCACTTGATACAATTCTGTTGGTTCTACTGCAACACAAACTCATTAAGTGCTTGGTAGATTTTTTTATACTATTTGAACCCAGTTCTGCTATTACAGCACTACACAGCTCATAATCTGCTCAGTAATCTAGTTCAATTTAAAGATCAAATGATGACTATACCTGGTGTGGTTGAAAATGGTTGGGGGGCTGCGGTGGTGGTTGAACTCTCAGTGCTACCTGAAAATATATTGTAAGCTAAATACAATTGTCATGCTTGAATAACAAATACTTCTGCACTACAAAAACGGTTATCTCAGCATTTCCCAAAAATGGTCCTGGGGACCCCAATGGGTACACGTTTTGTTTTTTTGCCTTATCACTATGCAGCTGATTCAAATAATCAAAGTTTGATGAGCTCATTATTTTAATCAGCTGTGTAGTGCTACGGGGGGGAGGGGGGAATCACAAATGTGTACCACCTGGGGTCCCCCGGTTTGAGTTTGGTAAACCCTGGTCTATGTACTTCCAGGTTAAAGATCAGGTGACAATAATACCCCCTGGTGTGGTTGTAGATGGTTGGGGGAATGCTGTGGTGGTTGAACTCTCAATACTTCCTGAAAATAGATAAGCAAAATACACTTGTCATGCTTGAATAACAAATATCTCTGTACTACAAAAACAATTATTATTATTATTATTATCATCATCTACTTCCTAGTCAAAGATCAGGGGACAACAATACCTCCTGGTGTGGAGGTTGTACTATCTGAAAATGCTTCATAAGCAAAATAAGCTTCATTAGTTTGTGTTAAATAGTGCTGCAATGTTTACAATAGCAATAACAGATTATAACTGATGTTTAATCCCTTCAGTACAGCTAAGCAACAGTGGAACTTCAGAAACTGCTCTACTGTCACATGTACTTCCACTCAAACTTTTTTTGCATTAAAAAATTGACAGGAGGCTTCTAACTTGGAATTTGAATTACAAATCTCTTTAGAATTGTAGAAGCGCAGTCAACATAATAGTGTTGCTTTACATCTTCTTTGGTTACATTCCAAATTACAACAGCAAGGCCGTTGGCGTCATTCTTCAACTGGATCCTGTCCTGATAACGTGGATCCACAGTCAACTCTGACAGCTTCTTGCTATACTCGAACACTTGGCCAATTTTCTCTGTACATACACTGAAGTTTGACACAGGACACTGGTCATCATCAGGTATTTCTATGGATAGAGATTCCCCCACACGACAACGAAGTATATCCAAGAAAACTGTAAAAAAATGAGAAAAACCATATTCACTGCACAATTTTTACAGCCACAACGAAAATTAAACATTAACATTAAATAATGTTACTCTCCAGGCTTATTTTCAAGATGCTGGTGCTATCTACATACACCTTCCCTCAGCCAACGCTACAGAAAAAAAATCTAAGCAGTATTTTTAAATATTGACTAATAAAGGTGTCAAGATTATTTTCAATAAAAAAAAAATTTAAAGGCTATAACGATGATTAAAAATGTACCCTAAGCGACCGATAAATGGACAATGGCAGATTTTCTTCAATCCCGTCAGTCATGTTGACTGACTCAAATTTATGCTGGTGGAACCTCTGCTGTAGTGCAGCCATGTAAATGAGCTATTGATATAATAGCTGACCATGCAATAGCTGACCATTGTAACCTGGGCATGACAATCTTTCGGTGAACCAGTGTCAGTGTCTGGTGGGCAAAAAATAGTCACCAGCCACTCAGACTATTAACTAGCTCTCAAGAACCCAAGGGGCCATACAGCCATTGGGTTCTCATTCAAACCATTGATAACAGAAAATGTGTACCTGGACGCTCTGTCTAACCGTTAATAATCATTACATACAATATGCCTTTGAAATCTCAAACTACTTTCATATCACCCCATTTTAAAAACACAGATTCCTACAGAGGGGAATCCTGAGCTAATTAAAACTCTGGTCAGTGTTCAATAAAAATCAGTGGGAAAAAAACATTTTGTATCTCTAAAAAGTTATTTTGGATAATAATTGAGTGTTTAAGACTTGCAAAATCCTAGATTTTCATTAAATGCAATAAGAAATTACATTCAAATAATGTTTTTGCTTTTTAAATAGAAATTCAAAAGCCCAAATTGTGAACATTAAATTGCCAAAACATTGAAAATATACTTAGTTTGCATTTGATGACTATTTTTTCCATTCCTTAGTCATCATCTCATCTCTGCTCAGGCAGTAACAGCCAAACATTAACTATGTACTCCCCATACTGTTCTGTGTTTAGTTATCCTATTTATACTGAACAAGAATTTCAACACAACATGTAAAGTGTTGGTCCCATGTTTCATGAGCTGAAATAAAAGATCCCAGAAATGTTCCATACGGACAAAAAAAAAAAATCTTAAATTGTGCACACATTTGTTTACATCCCTTTTAGTGAGCATTTCTTCTTTGCCAAGACAATCCATCCACCTGACAGGCATGTAATATCAAGAAGCTGATTAAACAGCATGATCATTACACAGCAACTTGTGCTGTGGAAAATAAAAAGGCCAATAAAATGTGCAGTTTTGCCACAACAAAATGCCACAGATGTCTCATGCTTTGAGGGAGTGTGCAATTGACATGCCGACTGCAGGAATGTCCACCAGAGCCGTTGCCAGAGAATTTAATATTAATTTTGCTCACAACTGCAGACCACGTACGTGTAACTACACCAGCCCAGGACCTCCACATCCGGCGTCTTTGCCTGTGGGATCGTCTGAGACCAGTCACCCGGACAGCCGATGAAACAGTTATTACAACCAAATCATTTTTGCACAAACGGTCAGAAACTGTCTCAGGGAAGCTCATCTTTGTGCTCGTCATCCTTGCCAGGATCTTGACCTGACTGTAGTTTGGCTTCTTAACCGACTTCAGTGGGCAATGCTCACCTTCAATGGCCACTGTCACTCTGGAGAAGTGTGCTTGCTTTTTACACATTTGGAGCTGGACCAGTAGCAGAGGTCATCGGCAAACTGTGAAACTTGACCTATGGTGGGTGGAGGGTAGTAAATATCTGATATGTAGAGTAAAAAAAGTAGCAGGCTTAGAACTGCCCCTTGTGGGACACCTGCTTCAGGGGTGAAAGGTGAGGATATTGCTGTGGAGACCTTCACTTTAATTGTACGGTTGTGGAGAAAGCTAGTGATTATGTTTCTGATGGAGAGTGGTAGTTTGAGATTGGAGTCTGCAAGCCGGTATCTTACCTCATTTGCACACACTGTATATATACTGTAATGGAGCAGGTCTCAAACCCTCGACCTTCCAGCCCGAAGTCCAGCACGCTATCCACTGTGCCACAAAAGCATGCTCCGAACGGCAAGGTCGACATCCCAGGGTCGTTACACTACTCCCTCCTTTCAAAGAGCGCATCCTCGCGCTAGCTTGCGACTCTACGTCTTACACGGAACCCAAAACAGCTGTGCTCGTGCGCTATCGTGCATAAATGTATTTTGTCCCCCTACACCAAACGCGATCACGACACGCAGGTTAAAATATCAAAACAAACTCTGAACCAATGACATTCATTTGGGGACAGGTCGAAAAGCATTAAACATGTTGCTTCTCAGCCAAGGGAGTGGGCTCACTCACAATTTTGCCTAAGAACTCAGCCATGAATAAAGAATGGCACCAACACATCCTCCAAGAGCAACTTCTCCCAACCATCCAGGAACAGTTTGGTGACGAACAATGCCTTTTCCAGCATGATGGAGCACCTTGCCATTGGTCAAAAGTGGCTTGGGGATCAAAACATCGATATTTTGGGTCCATGGCCAGGAAACTCCCCAGACCTTAATCCCATTGAGAACTTGTGGTCAATCCCAAAGAGGAGGGTGGACAAACAAAAACCCAAAAATTCTGACAAACTCCAAGCATTGATTATGCAAGAATGGGCTGCCATCAGTCAGGTTGTGGCCCAGAAGTTAATTGACAGCATGCCAAGGCGGATTGTAGAGGTCTTGAAAAAGATCAACACTGCAAATATTGCCTCTTTGCATCAACTTCATGTAATTGTCAATAAAAGCCTTTGACACTTATGAAATGCTTGTAATTATACTTCAGTATTCCATAGTAACATCTGACAAAAATATCTAAAGACACTGAAGCGGCAAACTTTGTGAAAATTAATATTTGTGTCATTCTCAAAACTTTTGGCCATGACTGTACATCTGCTCTCCTTTCTAGCCAATGCAGCTAAAAACCCAGTGCAGGCTCCTGGCAGGTTTTTGCAGATAAAAGGGGAATTTATAACGTTAACATAACCACAAAAAGTTAGCCAAACATTTGAGTTTATCTGCACGAACCCAGCCTTTACTATGAATCATCCATACACCAATTGACTTAATCATTTATCTACTAACTAAATAATCACAGAAATGCATAAACAAACAACACAGTAGATATGGTTACCTTACAAGGAAATGATAGGGAAGGTTCCCTAGTGGGCTAAGCCGATATGACGGCTTGGTGGACAAAGGGAAGTTGGTGTGGACTGAGAACAGAGGGAAAGACAAAAAGGATTCACTACACAGTTGATAATTATATTAATTGAAATGCTAATCCTTTGCACATGAACGCTCATTCGGGAATAACTGGAATCAATATACAGTGTATCACAAAAGTGAGTACACCCCTCACATTTTTGTAAATATTTGAGTATATCTTTTCATGTGACAACACTGAAGAAATGACACTTTGCTACAATGTAAAGTAGTGAGTGTACAGCTTGTATAACAGTGTAAATTTGCTGTCCCCTCAAAATAACTCAACACACAGCCATTCATATCTAAACCGCTGGCAACAAAAGTGAGTACACCCCTAAGTGAAAATGTCCAAATTGGGCCCAATTACCCATTTTCCCTCCCCGGTGTCATGTGACTCGTTAGTGTTACAAGGTCTCAGGTGTGAATGGGGAGCAGGTGTGTTAAATTTGGTGTCATCGCTCGCACACTCCCTCATACTGACTGGTCACTGGAAGTTCAACATGGCACCTCATGGCAAAGAACTCTCTGAGGATCTGAAAAAAATAATTGTTGCTCTACATAAAGATGGCCTGGGCTATAAGAAGATTGTCAAGACCCTGAAACTGAGCTGCAGCACAGTGGCCAAGACCATACAGCGGTTTAACTGGACAGGTTCCACTCAGAACAGGCCTCGCCATGGTCGACCAAAGAAGTTGAGTGCACGTGCTCAGCGTCATATCCAGAGGTTGTCTTTGGGAAATAGACGTATGAGTGCTACCAGCATTGCTGCAGAGGTTGAAGGGGTGGGGGGTCAGCCTGTCAGTGCTCAGACCATACACCGTACACTGCATCAAATTGGTCTGCATGGCTGTCGTCCCAGAAGCAAGCCTCTTCTAAAGATGATGCACAAGAAAGCCCGCAAACAGTTTGCTGAAGACAAGCAGACTAAGGACATGGATTACTGGAACCATGTCCTGTGGTCTGATGAGACCAAGATAAACTTATTTGGTTCAGATGGTGTCAAGCGTGTGTGGCGGAAACCAGGTGAGGAGTACAAAGACAAGTGTGTCTTGCCTACAGTCAAGCATGGTGGTGGGAGTGTCATGGTCTGGAGCTGCAGGAGTGCTGCCGGCATTGGGGATCTACAGTTCATTGAGGGAACCATGAATGCCAACATGTACTGTGACATACTGAAGTCTCCCTTCGGAGACTGGGCCGCAGAGCACTATTCAGACATGATAACAACCCCAAACACACCTCCAAGACGACCACTGCCTTGCTAAAGAAGCTGAGGTTAAAGGTGATGGACTGGCCAAGCATGTCTCCAGACCTAAACCCTATTGAGCATCTGTGGGGCATCCTCAAATGGTAGGTGGAGGAGTACAAGGTCTCTAACATCCACCAGCTCCGTGATGTCGTCATGGAGGAGTGGAAGAGGACTCCAGTGGCAACCTGTGAAGCTCTGGTGAACTCCATGCTCAAGAGGGTTAAGGCAGTGCTGGAAAATGATGGTGGCCACACAAAATATTGACACTTTGGGCCCAATTTGGACATTTTCACTTATGGGTGTACTCACTTTTGTTGCCAGCAGTTTAGACATTAATGTCTGTGTGTTGAGTTATTTTGAAGGGACAGCAAATTTACACTGTTATACAAGCTGTACAATCACTACTTTATATTGTAGCAAAGTGTCATTTCTTCAGTGTTGTCACATGAAAAGATATACTCAAATATTTACAAAAATGTGAGGGGTGTACTCACTTTTGTGATATACTGTATATTTACGCTCAGTGTGTCGTCCGTCTGCCTGTTGGAGAGTTCATCCGAGCGTCTCACTGCTTCCCTGGAAAAGTATTTTGTGGTTAGAATGGATACTTCAGAGTACCATTCAGAACTGTTCTCCTAGGATAGATGTTTCGGCAGTTGTCGTGCTTCGCATCCCAGGTTGACATCATTTCTAGCTGCAGACTAGTAATTAGTATCTAAGATTTGCTCTTATTCTGTCGGGATCGATAGTCTCAGTCTAACTATTTCCTGCCGTGTAGCCAATGCTAGTTAAACTTTAGGGAATACAATTATTTCACATTACAGGTTTAACATCATATTACATCATTTCACAAATAGTTTAATATTTACTCATTCATTTTATACAATAATTAGATGCAAACCCCATAATTGAGAAATGTACATATTCAGAGATATAGTTATGTGTTTCCTGTCCTCTCTGAGGTCACCAAATGAAACACACTCATCATACCCGTCCCTTAAGTGTCCACGGACCACAGGGGAGAGTCTCCGCCAGGAATTTACGACCTGAGATAACAGAACCTGGGTGTAGGAGAGAGAGGGATAGAGGCGGATGCCACAATCTATACCCAGAAAAGGCCACATGACACAAGGCAAAAAATCTGTCGTTCTGCCCCTGGGCATGGCAGTTAACCCACTGTTCCCAGGTACTGAATACATGGATGTCGATTAAGGCAGACCTCTGTACCTCTCTGATTCAGAGGGGTTGGGTTGAATGCAGAAGACACATTTCAGAGGAATGCATTCAGTTGTACAATTGACTAGATCTTTCCCTTTCTTGGTCACCTCCCTGACCAAGGCCCATCTCCCCCGATTGCTCTTTTTGGCCGGGCGGACAGCTCTAGGAAGAGTCTTGGGTGGTTCCAAACACAGTGGCCTCCATCATTCAAAAATGGAGGCCACTGTGTTCTTGGGGACCTTCAATGCTGCAGATGTTTTTGGTACCCTTCCCCAGAGCTGTGCCTCGACACAATCCCGTCTCGGAGCTCTACGGACAATTCCTTCAACCTCATGGCTTGGTTTTTGCTCTGACATACACTGTCAACCGTGGGACCTTATATAGACAGGTGTGTTCCTTTCCAAATCATGTCCAATCAATTGAATTTACCCCAGGTGGACTCCAATCAAGTTGTAGAAACATCTCAAGGATGATCAATGGAAACAGGATGCACATGAGCTCAATTTCGAGTCTCATAGCAAAGGGTCTGAATACTTATGTAAATAAGGTATTTCTGTTATTAATTTGTAATACGTTTGCAAACATTTCTAAAAACCTGTTTTTCGCTTTGTTATTATGTGGCATTGTGTGTAGATTGCTGAGGATTGTTTATTTTGTATCCATTTTAGAATAAGCCTGTAACGTAACAAACTTTTGAAAAGGTAAAGGGGTCTGAATACTTTCCGAATGCACTGTATAGAGAGCGAGAGAGAGAGCAGAGTTTTCCATCGTATTCCCCCATGTTAGGCTAGCTTCCTCTCTGTAGTGTATGTAGGTCTTTGTTAACAAATATTTACGGTGTGATTTTTTGATAACACTTTACATTACAGTGCTCTTATTACTGTGTAATTAGTCCTGTAAGTACAATTTAAGTATTGCAATTACTCATTACAATCATTACATTGTACCTAGGGTAGGTTACTGCTGTAAGTTAGTGTAAGTACAATGTAACAATGAGTAATTACAATACTTGTTCATCTGCACGTACAGGTATAATTACACAGTAATAAGGGCACTGTAATGTAAAGTGTTACAGATTTTTCAAAATGGTGGAACTAAATACATAAAGTGCTTTTATTCTAAATTGTCAAACTATTTGTCTCATATATTCATTATTTGATTTTCATAGACAATACTCACTTTTGATGATGAGAATCATCACAGTCCTCATCATGCATTGTAACAGGAACAGCCTCCCAGTCCTCACTTACAGAAAACTTAAAACATGAAATGAAAGTGTTGGGGGTGTGGTGGAGCACAATAACCATTTCCTAAAATGTTTACCCCCAGACATATCAGTCAGAAAAGCACATTAAGAATGTATTTCTCAGAACAGCGACTAGATTTACTGATCCTTCGCATGTTTTGACTAAAATGTAAATGTTCAACTTTCACTGTCACAGTGTACTTGCAAAAATCTCATGAATTTGATGAAGAACATTGTGTTTTATTCCACAGTGTTTGTTAACAGAAATGTATTTGTTCCATGACCTCTGCACTGCATGGAGCTGTTCATTTCCAGTATCTATTCAATAGAACTGTGCTATTGGCTGTTCTATGAGCAAATACAAAACGTTAAATGGAGGAATCTTGAAAACATGAGAGCAGTTTTTTTTTAAACATTCTGATGCAGTTCAAACCATGGCTTGATGGGCTCTTGGTGGCCCTCTGTTTCCTGTACCGGTGGTAGGTGGACTTGTTACCCACAGAAAAAAATAAATGTGTTGATGCATTCACATCCTATGTACAGTTCTTTCAGGAACTGACAGGAAACAATGAAAAAGAGAACAGCTCTAACAATTCTATGTTGTGAGTAGAAATGTATTTTATCCACTTGGTAGATACATTGTATATATTTGATTAAGTTTCAGTATTCTGTTAATTAATAAGGGTTAAAACCTTTAAATGTCCATGCTCTGAGGCTTTGGGAGCAGGTCAAAATGAGATTCTAGTGAAACCAGGGGACACATCGGCTGTGACATTACCCTGGAGGACGAGATCATGTGGTTTTCGAGGCAGTGTATTACACAGGCCTGTTCAGAAGCAATCTGAGCATACTGACCATCTCAGAGAGCGACGTGGGTCTGTACTACTGTGTTGAGCAGAGGGCTAACATATTTGAGATCGGAAGTGGGACCAAGCACTCCCTTATCAGTGGTGGTGAGTAAACTGCATTATGACTGCATAACTGTGGTTTTGCATTGGGAGCATTCTAAAAAATATACACCCGGTTCAATAAAGTTTAATCTCAAGTCAATTCAGGATATGGATTTCAATTATAAATATATACCATAACAGTTGGATGAAACAAATGTAATATATTTATGTCACAAGCTGCTATATGCACTAGATATATTTCTACGTTTTTAATACAGTACGTTTAAGATTGTGTTAAATGTGATTAAATCTTTATATTCACACACAAAGAAAGCTGTAAATAACAGTTGAACTGTTATGAACATTCTGTCATTTCAGATCAGCTCTCTACTACTGTTGTTGGAATGAAGTTGTCATGGTTTATCACCTTGATCATAGCCCCCATGTTCTTTGTGCTGGGGTCCGTTCTCGGTGTCTGCCTGTTGACGACCTGGTAAGAAATCATTTACACCCAATAATTCTAAAACGTTCACATAATCAGCTTTCTGAAATGTCTTAATATTTACATGGTGCACTGTCATCCAGCTGTTCTTTATTTTCACATTTATGATGGATAAAAAAATAATACATGTCTTCTGTTATAGATCCTGACAAATGTGGATTCTGGAACAACTTGGTTGAAGCCTGCCATCTAGTGGACCAATATCCAGAATAGCACATAAATTATGTGATGGTAAGTTGGTGGTTGAAGATATCCCTCTAGTGGTGTGGGGGCTGTGCTTTGGCAAAGTGGGTGGGGTTATATCCTTCCTGTTTGGCCCTGTCCTGGGGTGTCCTCGGAGTGGGCCACAGTGTCTCCTGACCCCTCCTGTCTCAGCCTCCAGTATTTATGCTGCAGTAGTTTGTGTCTCGGGGGGCTAGGGTAGGTTTGTTATATCTGGAGTACTTCTCCTGTCCTATTTGGTGTCCTGTGTGAATCTAAGTGTGCGTTCTCTAATTCTCTCCTTCTCTCTTTCTCTCTCTCGGAGGACCTGAGCCCTAGGACCATGCCCCAGGACTACCTGACATGATGACTCCTTGCTGTCCCCAGTCCACCTGACTGTGCTGCTGCTCCAGTTTAAACTATTCTGCCTTATTATTATTATTGGTCATTTATGAACATTTGAACATCTTGACCATGTTTTGTTATAATCTCCACCCGGCACAGCCAGAAGAGGACTGACCACCCCACATAGCCTGGTTCCTCTCTAGGTGTCTTCCTAGGTTTTGGCCTTTCTAGGGAGTTTTTCCTAGCCACCGTGCTTCTACACCTGCATTGCTTGCTGTTTGGGGTTTTAGGCTGGGTTTCTGTACAGCACTTTGAGATATCAGCTGATGTACGAAGGGCTATATAAATACATTTGATTTTATTTGATTTGATTAGGGTAGAGGACCAAACATAATAAAATTGAAAGATGACAAAAATAACATTTCTGGTGTCCCGTGATCCACTGGGCCAAACTTCTGTCACGCCTTACATCTAAGTAGGTGGTCGATGGGGACTACAGATGTTCACACATTTGTTGCAAACCTTGTGTGTCTGACTCGTGTTGATTGCATGAGCAAAATGTTCAGGGCGTTAAGAGATAAATAATATTGTTCTATTCAATACATTTCTTAGACATCTTAAAACCATGTGTCACATTTACCATTCCATCCAAGGACCAATTTTCAAAACAGCCCTGGCTTTACCATCAAGATGAACAACCTGCTATGTATACAACACACTTCAACCAAATCAGAAAATAGCAACATTTTATTCAAAGGTTAGATGTAAAATGTATAAAAGTTACTCCACAACTGGTTGAAAATACAGAATAGGATTTAAAAACACATTGTGGTGCAGAGTTGAGACAGTAATAGTAAAACATTGCACGGTATTTCCTTTGGCGCCCTCTAAAATATTAAATCATCTAAATATTATTGCTATCAGTTATCATACATCCATACACATTTGAAACAGTTTCATAGTTGAACACCTCTTAACTCACTTTCTACAAAGTAGGCTACTGACCTTGAGATACTGAGAAAGGTGAGGATTGTTGTTGTTGTTGTTGTCGTCTAGTTGTTTAAAAACTCATTTGGGAGGTTATACAAAACACAGCTTAAAACACTGTCCTGAAACAGGTCAGTGTTGTATACAGTAATGCATGGTTCAGTTCCCTTTAAAACAGCCACTTCAAAACGTCACATAACTTAAGCCACCACTAGCTGACGCCCAATAGAAGTGAATGGGACATTGCATTTAGAAAGCACTTTCAAAAAGATTCCACTGGCGCAACGCAGCAATCAACATGCCCCTGAGTTTGATTTGATTGATTAGAAATGTTAATGGCAAGCCCACAGACAGGGCAATATTTTTAATTTCACCTTTATTTAACCAGGTAGGCTAGTTGAGAACAAGTTCTCATTTGCAACTGCTACCTGGCCAAGATAAAGCAAAGCAGTGTGACACAGACAACAGAGTTACACATGGAGTAAACAATAAACAATAATAAAATAATAAATAATAATAAAATTTGATTTGAAACAAGTCAATAACACAGTAGAAAAAAGAAAGTCTATATACATTGTGTGCAAAAGGCATGAGGTGGTAGGCAATAAATAGGCCATAGGAGCAAATAATTACAGTTTAGCAGATTAACACAAGTGATAAATGAGCAGATGATGTGCAAGTAGAGATACTGGTGTGCAAAAGAGCAGAAAAGTAAATACAATAAAAACAGTATGGGATGAGGTAGGTAGATTGGGTGGGCTATTTACAGATGGACTAAGTACAGCTGCAGTGATCGGTTAGCTGCTCAGATAGCTGATGTTTAAAGTTGGTGAGGGAAATAAGTCTCCAACTTCAGCGATTTTTGCAATTCGTTCCAGTCACTGTCAGCAGAGACCTGGTAGGAAAGGCGGCCAAATGAGGTGTTGGCTTTGGGGATGATCAGTGAGATATACCTGCTGGAATGTGTGCTACGGGTGGGTGTTGTTATCGTGACCAGTGAACTGAGATAAGGCGGAGCTTTACCTAGCATAGACTTATAGATGACCTGGAGCCAGTGGGTCTGGCGACGAATATGTAGCGAGGGCCAGCCGACTAGAGCATACAGGTCACAGTGGTGGGTGGTATAAGGTGATTTGGTAACAAAACGGATGGCACTGTGATAGACTGCATCCAGTTTGCTGAGTAGTGTTGGAAGCTAAATTTGTAGATGACATCGCCGAAGTCGAGGATCGGTAGGATAGTCAGTTTTACTAGGGTAAGTTTGGCGGCGTGAGTGAAGGAGGCTTTGTTGCGAAATAGGAAGCCGATTCTAGGTTTGATTTTGGATTGGAGATGTTTAATATGAGTCTGGAAGGAGAGTTTACAGTCTAGCCAGACACCTAGGTATTTATAGTTGTCCACATATTCTAGGTCGGAACCGTCCAGGGTGGTGATGCTAGTCGGGCGGGCGGGTGCGGGCAGCGAACGATCGAAAAGCATGCATTTGGTTTTACTAGTGTTTAAGAGCAGGAAGGAGTGTTGTATGGCATTGAAGCTCGTTTGGAGGTTAGTTAGCACAGTGTCCAAGGAAAGGCCAGATGTATACAGAATGGTGTCGCCTGCGTAGAGGTGGATCAAGGAATCGCCTGCAGCAAGATCGACATCATTGATATATACAGGGAAAAGAGTCGGCCAGAGAATTGAACCCTGTGGTACCCCCATAGAGAATGCCAGAGGTCCGGACAACATGCCCCCCGATTTGACACACTGAACTCTGTCTGAGAAGTAGTTGGTGAACCAGGCGAGGCAGTCATTAGAAAAACCAAGGCTATTGAGTCTGCTGATGAGAATACGGCGATTGACAGAGTCGAAAGCCTTGGCCAGGTCGATGAAGACGGCTGCACAGTACGGTCTTTAAACGATGACGGTTATGATATTGTTTAGTACCTTGAGCGTGGCTGAAGTGCACCATTGACTGGCTCGGAAGCCGGATTGCACAGCGGAGAAGTTACGGTGGGATTCGAAATGGTCAGTGATCTGTTTATTAACTTGGCTTTCGAAGACTTTAGATAGGAAGGGCAGGATGGATATAGGTCTGTAACAGTTTGGGTCCAGGGTGTCACCCCCTTTGAAGAGGGGGATGACCGCGGCAGCTTTCTAATCTTTAGGGATCTTGGACGATACAAAAGAGAGGTTGAACAGGCTGGTAATAGGGGTTGCAACAATGGCGGAGGATAGTTTTAGAAAGAGAGGGTCCAGATTGTCTAACGAGATATCATTTTCATTGTTCTGCTGTGTCCATTGATGTGTTTTGATTTAGAACTTGGAGCTCGGCCAAGGGAGGTTCTTCCTTCAACTTTTTGTTTTTACATATCCTGATGCATACCACCACCACCACCACCACCAGCCCCCCTACTGGTACCAGCCCAGCAAGATGTTCCACAAGTAGACCTGGAGAGACAGAAAAAAAAAGAACCGTTCTAGTACTAGATTATTTCCTGGTTCTAGTACTAACATATTAATGAACGCAAACTGCCATACAAGTAAACCCATGTGATGTAATGATTTCTCACGACAGGAAATTACTTGATAGCACTACTACAAAACTAACATTGACTTTGATATAATACTTGTAGTATTAGCTATGCAATATGGTGAAAAAAGTCAATGTACTGTAGAAAACATGTGGCTAACATTCCATCTAATGGGTATGCAGGCATTTGTTACAGCCCTGCTCAAACACCCAATTCTGCTTTTCAAAGTCCTATTGAGCAGTAGAATCTGGTGTGCTAAAGTATTGATATAAAATATTGAAACAATTACAAAAAACATTTTTAAAAAGGCCTAATTCCCACATTTAAAATTGAAGCAAGGTAATGGGATTAATATCTTAGAGTAGCGTATGCATTCAGGTTTCAGGGGAGATATATTGACATTAATTTATACATTTCCAGGCGTTCTATATTGCTAAGGTTCTCTGAATTATTGTAGGAAAGAATGCAATCTCAGCAGCTTTCATGTGGTCCAAAACTTGCGCAAATGACACCAAAATTACACTTCTACAAACGTAGTGCACCTGCAGCGCTGGAAAGGTGTTTAGGACATGTTCTATAGTTGCCATGTCGTCTCCCAGTAGCGGCCTAAGAACAGAGCTCCCGTAAATTTGTACATAGTTGTTTTGAATTATTCATTTTTGATAACATTGTGGTTTTTTTTGCATATATCTGGGGGTTTGAGCCACGGATTTGCAAATTAACTGACAGGTTAACACTTAGGCTGGCTAGCTAGCTGACTAGTGTTTTTGTTAGAAAAATGCATCTGGACACAGTACAATCTTTTTTGTTTATTTTGAGAACATCATTTTAGTTGGTGGCTGAAGTGTGAGAGGAATGAGACAGTGGAACCCAGCAGAGCTAAGGCAGAGGGCTCGTAGAGTGGACGACTGGCTACTATTCTGAACTTAGTGTGGTGAGATGTCTGGTGCGCAGAGCTGCTGAGGCATCACCCAAGTGGGTGCTACAGAGTGGAAGAGGAGAAGGCTATACGACTCAAGCTGGTTCCCAGACTTGCCATCTACAAGAACTTCAGCAGACAGCAGACTCCCTTATCGTTATCTACCATCCTCTGTCTCGCTCCCGTCGCTCAAGCCATGAACTGACACTCCATCTTTGGAGGATGCAGCTTTGAAAGACTTGACCTTTGCTTGTTTGTTTTGTTGCTCTTTAAGCACTTTGAAATTCTATGGAAAGTGTTAAAGAAATGTAATAAATTATTATTAATTAATACATAGTTAACTAGCGAGCTAACTTTTGATCTATCTAGCTAGGCCTAATGTTTACAATTTGACATCCAACCGCTAATGTATAGTCTCAACATTTAATACCATGCTGCTGCACTGACCCTGCTTCAGCACTTAAGGGTCTATCAGAGTATCAAACATGTACGCACAGCAGTGTTCTAAAATATTGGAGCATTGGGATCGAATTCAAGCAATTTCTATAACTGTCTAAACATTTAAATTAATAGAGGATGCATACTGGGAGATGAGTCTCAGAATTGCGTAGCTACAGTGCCTTGCGAAAGTATTCGGCCCCCTTGAACTTTGCGACCTTTTGCCACATTTCAGGCTTCAAAACAAAAAGATATAAAACTGTATTTTTTGTGAAGAATCAACAACAAGTGGGACATTTATTGGATATTTCAAACTTTTTTAACAAATCAAAAACTGAAAAATTGGGCGTGCAAAATTATTCAGCCCCCTTAAGTTAATACTTTGTAGCGCCACCTTTTGCTGCGATTACAGCTGTAAGTCGCTTGGGGTATGTCTCTATCAGTTTTGCACATCGAGAGACTGAATTTTTTTCCCATTCCTCCTTGCAAAACAGCTCGAGCTCAGTGAGGTTGGATGGAGAGCATTTGTGAACAGCAGTTTTCAGTTCTTTCCACAGATTCTCGATTGGATTCAGGTCTGGACTTTGACTTGGCCATTCTAACACCTGGATATGTTTATTTTTGAACCATTCCATTGTAGATTTTGCTTTATGTTTTGGATCATTGTCTTGTTGGAAGACAAATCTCCATCCCAGTCTCAGGTCTTTTGCAGACTCCATCAGGTTCTTCCAGAATGGTCCTGTATTTGGCTCCATCCATCTTCCCATCAATTTTAACCATCTTCCCTGTCCCTGCTGAAGAAAAGCAGGCCCAAACCATGATGCTGCCACCACCATGTTTGACAGTGGGGATGGTGTGTTCAGGGTGATGAGCTGTGTTGCTTTTACGCCAAACATAACGTTTTGCATTGTTGCCAAAAAGTTACATTTTGGTTTAATCTGACCAGAGCACCTTCTTCCACATGTTTGGTGTGTCTCCCAGGTGGCTTGTGGCAAACTTTAAACGACACTTTTTATGGATATCTTTAAGAAATGTCTTTCTTCTTGCCACTCTTCCATAAAGGCCAGATTTGTGCAATATACGACTGATTGTTGTCCTATGGACAGAGTCTCCCACCTCAGCTGTAGATCTCTGCAGTTCATCCAGAGTGATCATGGGCCTCTTGGCTGCATCTCTGATCAGTCTTCTCCTTGTATGAGCTGAAAGTTTAGAGGGACGGCCAGGTCTTGGTAGATTTGCAGTGGTCTGATACTCCTTCCATTTCAATATTATCGCTTGCTCAGTGCTCTTTGGGATGTTTAAAGCTTGGGAAATCTTTTTGTATCCAAATCCGGCTTTAAACTTCTTCACAACAGTATCTCGGACCCGCCTGGTGTGTTCCTTGTTCTTCATGATGCTCTCTGCGCTTTTAACGGACCTCTGAGACTATCACAGTGCAGGTGCATTTATACGGAGACTTGATTACACACAGGTGGATTGTATTTATCATCATTAGTCATTTAGGTCAACATTGGATCATTCAGAGATCCTCACTGAACTTCTGGAGAGTGTTTGCTGCACTGAAAGTAAAGGGGCTGAATAATTTTGCACGCCCAATTTTTCAGTTTTTGATTTGTTAAAAAAGTTTGAAATATCCAATAAATGTCGTTCCACTTCATGATTGTGTCCCACTTGTTGTTGATTCTTCACAAAAAAATACAGTTTTATATCTTTATGTTTGAAGCATGAAATGTGGCAAAAGGTCGCAAAGTTCAAGTGGGCCGAATACTTTCGCAAGGCACTGTATGTCACAATGGGACGCAGGACGACGTCTCAGCGTCTGGATTATGATTACGCTTTACTCTCCCGCTCCGGTCAGACGCATTTGAACAGAAACGCACATGATACAAACGTTGGCCTACACCAAAGAGACACAAACAAAACTTCCTGAAAGGATATTTCCCACTGATTTGTATAAAAAATGTCAAGCGTTGAGAGACGTTTGATCGAACGAGTACAGGAAAATCTTCATATTGGATTTTATTATTATTATTATTATTATTATTATTATTATGCACTACTACCGGCGGGAAAAGCAATATACATGCAACCCTACCCTGCAGTTGAAATTTGACCATTTTAACCCAACCCCTCCGAAAGACACGCATACATATACAGGTTGGACAGGTAGGAACCTGTCTAACCTGGAGCAGTTGTGTGTGTGTGGGGGGGGGGTTCACTTTCCTCACGACTCGGGATTCAAACTGGCAACCTTCTTGTTGTTGGCTCACCTCTCTAACCACTAGGCTACCTGCAGCCAGAGAGGTGCACCCTTCCTGGAGAGCCTGCATTACTAGGTTGATGCGTGCAGAGGACAGAGCAAGCCCCTACTCCATCTCCCCGTTCCAAAATACAATTTCATATATGGTCCCCAGATAAGGGACGTAGCAGATATTAAACTGACAGGAACAGATTTTTAAGAGATACTACACTTGATCTTAGCCAAAAGGCAGAGAAGCCAAAAAAGTTGAAAAGTATCTTGACTGTCAAACTAAATATATTTATGTCCAGAGGAGCCAGATGGGGGTAAATACACAACCATTCACATTCCAAAACATATTGGCACATAAACCAGATCCGACCAACTTCTAGCTCCTGATCAGAGGTGATCATGACATCGAGTTAGACAACTTTACTTTCTAGTTCTACATGACAGATCCCAAACAATAACTTGGAATGTATTTGATTTCAAATACAAACAGGGATCCCGTTATCTCTCTGATTCAGAGGGGTTGGGTTAAATGAGGAAGACACATTTCAGTTGAAGGCATTCAGTTGTACAACTGACTAGATATCCCCTTTCCCTCATTTAGAATGTTGCTGTGTGTCAGTTCACAACACAGCTGTCTATGCGAGGTGAAAATGTGGCTTTTCAAAAAGACAGATCGGTAGGGTTTTCACTTTTGGTACAGTTCTGTTGGTTCTACTGCAACACACAAGCTCATTAAGTGCTTGGTAGATTTGTTATACTATTTGAACAGAGTTCTGCTATTACTGCACAACTCACAATCTACTTAAACTTAAAGATCAGACGATGATTATACCTGGTGTGGTTGAAGATTGTTGTGGGGCTGCTGTGGTGGTCAGACTCTCAGTGCTACCTGAAAATATATCACAAGCAAAATACACTGTTGTCATGCTTGAATAACAATTATTTCTGCAGTACGAAGATGGTTCTTAATCTCAGCGTTTCCCAAACTTGGTCATGGGGACCCCAAGGGGTGTACGTTTTGGTTTTTGACTTAGCACTACACAGCTTATTTAAATAAGCTTGATGAAAGTAGATTATTTTAAATTAGCTATGTAGTGCTCGGGAAAAAAATAACACCAACATGTGTATCCCCTGGGGTCCCCCGGTTGAAGTTTGGGAAACCCTGCATTATCTTCTTCCAGGTTAAAGATCAGGTGACAATAATACCTCCTCGTGTGGTTGTAGATGGTTGTGGGGCTGCTGTAGTGGTTGAACTCTCAGTCATGTCTGAAAATATACCATAAGAAAAAGCTTCATGAATTTGTGATAAATAGTGCTGCAATGTTTACAATAACCGCTTTATAACTGATATTTCATCCCTTCAGTACAGCTAAGCAACAGTGGAGCTTTAGAAACCGCTCCGTCACACTTTTCACTGAAGCTTTTTAATGCAAAAAAGAGGCTTCTTACTTGTCATTTCAAGTACAATTCTCAGTTGACCTGGAAGACCACCGTCTGAATAATAAACTGTCTCTGTATCTTCTTTGGTTACATTGTGAATTACAACAGTACAGCCATTGGAGTCGTTTATCAGCTGGATCCTGCCCAGATAATTTGGCCCCTCGGTGATCACGTTGTTCTCATAAGTGACCACTGGGCCTTTCCTCTCTGTGCATAATCCGAAGTCCGACTCAGGACATTGGCCATCAGTTATTGGTATAGTTACGGACCCTCCTCTGGTTACACTAAGATAACGTATACCTGAGTGTAGCACTGTAAAAATGAGAGAAAAACACCCTTGTTATTTTTACCGCCACAGCAAAAGTTATTTAACATTATAATGTTGCTCCCGAGGCTCTCTTTCAAGATGCTAGTGCTATTTACATACACTTTCTCTCAGCCAACAAGGCAAGTAATTACATAAACAGAAGTCATGTAAAGCAGTATTGTTATGAATTGTATTAAAAGGTGTCTGACAGGATTATTTTTTTATAATTCATAAAAGATGCTGGGATTGTGTACAACAATCCCGACACTGTCTAACCGTTAATCATATATAATATGGTTTTGGAAAGCTCAAAATACCCTTATATCAATTGTACAGAAGATATATGTAGTACTGTGCACCATTTTAACACAGATTCCAACAGAGATGTTTTGCACTGCACATTTTCCCCAAACTTCATCACTTTCTGAGCAAATGGAAACATGGGAAGGAACAGAAAATAAACGTCCACTCAAACTATGTCCCACCAAAAACAAATACTGAAATATATGGTAAAACACAACAGTAAAAGTGTATATCTTCTATTTGTAAAGTCATTTAGGATGATAATTATGTTGATTACTGGTTTCCAAACCAGTATTGCAATTAAGGATAGAGCGTTTCACACCTTCAATTCCACTCAGCTAATTATAATGAAGTTGGTCAGAAAGGCAAACTTTACCAGCCACCAGCAGAAAACAAACATGCTTCGATGTCTCCAACTTACAATAGGAGTGTAACGGTACAGTACTCATACCGAACCGGTCGGGGACCTCGGTCCAGTCTGCACTGTGTATGAATACATTAAAAAAAAAGAACACTAGGCCTGTGCCTACTCCGCATTGTACAGTGATCTCCAAAAGTATTGGGAGGTTAAAGGTACAGACTCAGCGTTTTTCCCTCATATCGGGTGAACTGAATTACAGCACTTTTTGTACATAGTGCCCCCCCATTTGAGGGGACCAAAAGTATTGGGACAAATTCACTGAAATGTGTATTCAATTAGTCAAACGTGTAGTATTTGGTGTCATAAACCTGGCACGTAATGATGACATCAAACTTGTTACTTTACAAACCTTTTGGATGCATTATTTTGTGGCCAACAGAAATGAACAGTAAATAATGTATTGTGTAATTTTTATTGTAAATAAAAATAGAATGTTTCTAATCACTTCTAAATGAATGTGGATGCTACCATGATTATGGATAGTCTTGAATGAATCATGAATAATGATGAGAAAGTTAGACACATAAAATTGTCTGTAGCGGTGGTGTTCTCCATTCTGCTCTACGACCCCGACAAGCATCTTGGGGGACTCTGCCAACTTCTGTCTGTAGCGTCCAAACAGTTTGGGATACCCCTCTGTGGAAAGGTGAGACTCACAAACATGTACATGTGGCTTGTTTTTCTCTAAGACCATGGCCACAGGAAGTAGGAGTGCTGAGGGTGCTGCAGCACCCCCTGAAAAGTCTGAATATTAATATCAGAATTTCACAAAATTAGTTAATTGGACTCACTAGTCCTGTATTAGCAGACAGATATAGCCTTCTCTAGCACAGCCCCCCAAAAATGACAGCGCTGCAATATATATATTAGTGTATTGCAGAAATCATGCATGCATTGGATTGCAATGCAGGTGTGATAAAATAATCCAGTCCCGTTTAATGAATTATAGTGTAGGCTAATTCGAGACCGAGTGGCACAGTGTTTAAGACACTGCATCGCAGTGCTAGAGGAGTCAATTCCAGGCTGTATCACAACCAACCGTGACCGGGAGTCCCATAGGGCGGCGCACAATTGGCCCAGCGTCGTCCGGGTTAGGGAAGGGTTTGGCCATCATTGTAAATAAACGTGAATAATTTACAATAAAGGCCTACCCCGGCCAAACTTGGATGACACTGGGCCAATTGTGTGCCGCCCTATGGGACTCCCAATTGGATGTGATTCAGCCTGGATTTGAAACAGGGACTGTAGTGACACCTGCGCCACTCGGGGGCCCAGAAGAACACAGTGGCCTCCATTCTTAGACAAAGTTTGAGCTGGCCACCCAGACTCTTCCTAGAGCTGGCTGCCCGGCCAAACTTAGCAATCGGGGGAGAAGGGCCTTGGTCAGGGAGGTGACCAAGCACCTGATGGTCACCCTGACCGAGCTCCAGAGTTCCTCTGTGGATATGGGAGAACTTTCTAAAAGGACAACCATCTCTGCAGCACTCCACCAATCAGGCCTTTATGGTAGAGTGACCAAAGGGAAGCTACTCCTCAGTAAAAGGCACATGACAGCCCACTTGGTTTGGCAAAAAGGCACCTAAAGGACTCTGACCATGAGAAACAAAAATCTCTGGTCTGATGAAACCAAGATTGATCTCTAGTCTGAAAGCAAAGCGTCACACCTGGAGGAAACCTCGTACCGTCCCTATGGTACCCCCTGTATATAGCCTCACCACTGTTATTTTACTGCTGCTCTTTAATGATTTGTTATTTCTTATACATTTTTTACTTCACACTTACGTTTCTAACAACTGCATTGTAAATAAGCATTTCACTGTAAGGTCTGCACACCTGTTGTATTCGGCGCATGTGACAAAATTTGATTTACTTAATTAAAAACCAACCGGAGTTCGACTGGCTGGAAGACAGGAACCAGATGACTGCAACACTCAGACAACTAAAAAGAAATTGACAACTTGTTATCGACAAACTTTCATAACCAAGAGACTGTTAAGATATGTTATTAATATAAACGGTCATCAGACCTGTTTGAAACTTCATAACCAGAGCCATATAACTAAAGTTAACTGTTAATAGATGGCTCTGATCGTTTCAAGCTCATTTGGTCTCTGGCTTCGTATTGAACTTATCTGACGTTAACGTTACTTCATCATGGTCAAATTAGCTAACGTTACATAGATATTATAACTAGTGACCTATGTAGTCAGCTTTAACGTTAATGTAGGTTATCACAGACGCCGGTCAATAAAAAAAAAAAAACGCGACGTAGCCAGGTTAACTAGCTACAGGCCGAGAAGGTAGCTAGCGTTGACTTTGCTAGCTAGCTTGCCTGAGAGAGCAAACTCGCAGAAAATGTATACTTAACCTTGACTAAACAGTAGATATCGGTCAGAATTGATGCCACATACATCGACGAACAAGCAGAAGACTCACCTGCGGAAATTCATCTTGATTAATTAGTTACAGCTGAAAACGAATTTTAGTCCTGGAAATCTATAACCTAACTCGAACAGCACTAGCGGTATGCTGGAATATTGTAATGAAACAGCTATCGACTGTGCCGCAAAAGCATGCTAGTGGTAGGCGGAGTCAGAGGGAGCGTTCATTTTGTGCACTCGCTAGCTAATTTGTCCTATTTAGCTAGCTTGCTGTTGCTAGCTAGTTTGTCCTGGGATTTAAACATTGAGTTGTTATTTTACCTGAAATGCACAAGGTCCTCTACTCCGACAATTAATCCACACATTAAATGGTCAACCTAATCGTTTCTAGTCATCTCTTTTGGGGACAGGTCGATACATTTATGCACGATGGCGCACGCGCGCAGCCAGTTTGGGTTCTGTGTTAGGCTACTCCTGTCTGGCAGACTATATCGGAACAAGGGGTCCGATACCAACAGGTTTAGACCATTTCTGTCTACAAGCAGTCAGACTGCTGAACACTTGAACTGGATCTGCTCTGATTCTCTGCACCTTAACACACACCCACACACATCCACAAACACACACATTAAATCAAATGAAAGTTTATTTGTCACGTGCGCCGAATACAACAGGTGTTTCACCTTACAGTGAAATGCTAACTTACAGGCCCTAACCAACAGTGCAATTTAAGTTTTTGTTTAAAGGTATTAGGTGAACAATAGATAAGGAAAGAAATAACAACAACAGTGAAAAATAACAGTAGAGTTACCTGTTCAGGAGTCTTATGGCTTGGGGGTAAAAACTGTTGAGAAGCCTTTTGGTCCTAGACTTAGCGTTCCGGTAGAGAGAACAGTCTATGACTGGGGTGGCTGGAGTCTTTGACCATTTTTAGGGCCTTTGACTGACACCGCCTGTAGAGGTCCTGGATGGCAGGCAGCTTAGCCCCAGTGATGTACTGGGCCATACGCACTACCCTCTGTAGTGCCTTGCGATAGAAGGCTGAGCAGTTGTCGTACCAGGCAGTGATGCAACCAGGCAGAATGCTCTCAATGTTGCAGCTGTAGAACCTTTTGAGGATCTGAAGACCCATTGAAAATCTTTCAGTTTCCTAAGGGGGAATATGCTTTGTCATGCCCTCCTCACGACTGTCTTGGTGTGTTTGGACCATTCTAGTTTGTTGGTGATGTGGACACCAAGGAACTTGAAGCTCACAACCTGCACCACTACAGCCCGTCGATGAGATTGGGAGCGTGCTCGGTCCTCCTTTTCCTGTAGTCCACAATCAACTCCTTAGTCTTGGTTACAGTGAGGGACCGGTTGTTATTCTGGCACCACCAGGCTAGGTTTCTGACCTCCTCCCTATAGGCTGTCTCGTCGTTGTCGTGATCAGGCCTGTCGTCTGGCCACCCAGTCGTGGGTGAACAGGGAGTACAGGAGGGGACTGAGCACGCACCCCTGAGGGGCTCCGGTGTTGAGGATCAGCATGGCAGATGTGTTGCTACCTACTCTCACCACCTGGGGGCAGCCTGTCAGTAAGTCCAGGGTCCAGTTGCAGAGGGAGGTGTTTAGTCCCAGGGTCCTTAGCTTAATGCTACACACACATCACAGCTGCTGCTACCAGACTCTTATTATGATTGCTAAGTAGCCTAGGCTGCTGCACAATTTAAACACTTGACCCCCAACACCCCACCCCCTTCCCAAAAATTGTGCCTTCCTGTGTTATACTGATGCTAACATGTTTATTCTATTCTACTGAGCCATTTACTTTGTTTGTATGCACTACGTGACCAAAAGTATGCGGACACCTGCTCATCGAACATCTCATTCCAAAATCATGGGCTTTAATATGGAGTTGGTCCCCCGTTTGCTGCTATAACAGCCTCTACTCTAGATGTTGGAACATTGCTACAGGGATTTGTTTCCATTTAGCCACAAGAGCATTAGTGAAGTCGGGCACTGATGTTGGGCGATTAGGCCTGGATTGCAGTCGGTGTTCCAATTCATCCCAAAGGTGCTCAATGGGGTTGAGGTCAGGGAGCTGTGCAGGCCAGTCATGTTCTTCCACAGCGATCTCGACAAACCATTTATGTATGGACCTCGCTTTGTGCATGGGGGCATTATCATTCTGAAACAGTAAAGTGCCTTCCTCAAAAAGTTGGAAGCGCCGAATCGTCGAGAATTACATTGCATTTTTTTCATTTTTTTTATTTCACCTTTATTTAACCAGGTAGGCTAGTTGAAAACAAGTTCTCATTTGCAACTGTGACCTGGCCAAGATGAAGCAAAGCAGTTCGACAACTAAAACAACACAGAATTACACATGGAATAAACATACATACAATCAATAATACAGAAGAAAAATCTATATTCAGCATGTGGAAATGAGGTAGGATAAGAGAGGTAAGGAAATAAATAGGCCATTGTGCCGAAGTAATTACAATATAGCAATTAAACACTGGAATGGTAGGATGTGCAGAGTGTGAATGTGCACGTTGAGATACTGGGGTGCAAAGGAGCAAGACAAATAAATAAATAAATACAGTATGGGGATGAGGTAGATTGGATGGGCTATTTACAGATGAGCTAAGTACAGGTGCAGTGATCTATGAGCTGCTCTGACAGCTGGTGCTTAAAGCAAGTGAGGGAGGTAAGAGTCTCCAGCTTAAGAGATGTTTGCAATTCGTTCCAGTCATTGGCAGCAGAGAACTGGAAGGAGAGGCCGTCAAAGGAAGAATTGGCTTTGGGGGTGATCGGTGAGATATACCTGCTGGAGCGCATGCTATGGGTGGGTGCTGCTATGGTGACCAGTGGGCTGAGATAAGGCGGGGCTTTACCTAGCAGAGACTTGTAGATGACCTGGAGCCAGTGGGTTTGGCGACAAGTATGAAGCGAGGGCCAGCCAACGAGAGCATACAGGTCGCAGTGGTGGGTAGTATATGGGGTTTTGGTAACGAAACAGATGGCACTGTGATAGACTGCATCAAGTTTGTTGAGTAGAGTGTTGGAGGCTATTTTGTAAATGACATCATTGAGGATCGGTAGGACGGTCAGTTTTACGAGGGTATGTTTGGTAGCATGAGTGAAGGATGCTTTGTTGCGAAATAGGAAGCCGATTCTAGATTTAATTTTGGATTGGAGATGTTTAATGTGAGTCTGGAAGGAACGTTTACAGTCTAACCAGACACCTAGGTATTTGTAGTTGTCCACATATTCTAAATCAGAACTGTCCAGAGTAGTGATGCTGGACGGGCGGGCGGGTGCGGGCAGCGATCGGTTGAAGAGCATGCATTTAGTTTTACTTGCATTTAAAAGCAGTTGGTGGCCACGGAAGGAGGTGTATGGTATTGAAGCTCATCTGGAGGTTAGTTACACAGTGTCCAACGAAGGGCCAGAGGTATACAGAATGGTGTCGTCTGCGTAGAGGAGGATCAAAGAATCACCAGCAGCAAGAGCGACATCATTGATGGACATCAATGGGGCAAAAAAGTATTTAGTCAGCCACCAATTGTGCAAGTTCTCCCACTTAAAAAGATGAGAGAGGCCTGTAATTTTCATCATAGGTACACTTCAACTATGACAGACAAAATGAAAAAAAAAATACAGAAAATCACATTGTAGGATTTTTAATGAATTTATTTGCAAGTGGTAAGGGTAGTGGTAAGGGTAGGTAACAACAAATCCGACACATTGATCATCAACATGGGGGCCCCTCACGGGTGCGTGCTCAGTCCCCTCCTGTGCTCCCTGTTCACTCATGACTGCACGGCCAGGCACGACACCATCATTAAGTTTTCTGATGACACAACAGTGGTAGGCCTGATCACCGACAACGATGGTACAGATTATAGGGAGGAGGTCAGAGACCTCACCATGTGGTGCAAGGACAACCTCTCCCTCAGTGTGATCAAGACAAAGGAGATGCTTGTGGACTACATGAAAAAGGGAACCGAGCACACCCCCATTCTCATCAATGGGGCTGTAGTGGAGCAGGTTGAGAGCTTCAAGTTTCTTGGCGTCCACATCAACAACAAACTAACATGGTCCAAGCACATCAAGACAGTCGTGAAGAGGGCACGACAAAACCTATTCCCCCTTTGGCGTGGATCCTCAGATCCTCAAAAAGATTTTACAGCTGCACCATCGAGAGCATCCTGACGGGTTGCATCACTGCCTGGTATGGCAACTGCTCGGCCTCCGACCGCAAGGCAGTACAGAGGGTAGTGCGCACGGCCCAGTACATCACTGGGGCCAAGCTTGCTGCCATCAAGGACTTCTATACCAGGCGATGTCAGAGGAAGGCCCTAAACATTGTCAAAGACTCCAGCCAGAGGCTTCTAAACAGCTTCTACCCCCAAGCTATAAAACTCCTGAACAGCTAATCAAATGGCTACCCAGACTATTTGCACCCCCCCACACGCTGCTACTATTCTGTTATTATCTATGCATAGCCACTTTAACAACCCTACCTGCATGTACATAATCATCTCAATTACCTCGACATCGGTGCCCCCGCACATTGACACATTGACTCGGTACCTGTACCCCCTGTATATAGCCCCGCTATTGTTATTTACTGCTGCTCTTTAATTACTTGTTATTCTTACCTCTTTTTAAAAATTATTTTTAATTTTTAGGTATTTTCTAAAAAACTGCGTCGTTGGTTAAGGGCTTGTAAGTAAGCATTTCACTGTAAGGTCTACCTACACCTGTTGTATTCTGCGCATATGACAAATAAAATTTGATTTGATCTAGGATCAGTCGTGATGGATCATATGCAGAGGCCGTAAAACAGATTGGTAGAACTACAGCGCGGACTGATGGAGTTTACATGGATGTACCTGTAGTAGTTGGACCTACTGTCAGACTGATGGAGTTTACATGGATGTACCTGTAGTAGGTGGACCTACTGTCAGACTGATGGAGTTTACATGGATGTACCTGTAGTAAGTGGACCTACTGTCAGGCCGATGGAGTTTACATGGATGTACCTGTAGTAAGTGGACCTACTGTCAGGCTGATGGAGTTTACATGGATGTACCTGTAGTAAGTGGACCTACTGTCAGGCCGATGGAGTTTACATGGATGTACCTGTAGTAAGTGGACCTACTGTCAGGCTGATGTAGTTTACATGGATGTACCTGTAGTAAGTGGACCTACTGTCAGACTGATGGAGTTTACATGGATGTACCTGTAGTAGGTGGACCTACTGTCAGACTGATGGAGTTTACATGGATGTACCTGTAGTAGGTGGACCTACTGTCAGACTGATGGAGTTTACATGGATGTACCTGTAGTAAGTGGACCTACTGTCACACTGATGGAGTTTACATGGATGTACCTGTAGTAAGTGGACCTACTGTCAGACTGATGGAGTTTACATGGATGTACCTGTAGTAAGTGGACCTACTGTCAGGCTGATGGAGTTTACATGGATGTACCTGTAGTAGGTGGACCTACTGTCAGACTGATGGAGTTTACATGGATGTACCTGTAGTAGGTGGACCTACTGTCAGGCTGATGGAGTTTACATGGATGTACCTGTAGTAGGTGGACCTACTGTCAGACTGATGGAGTTTACATGGATGTACCTGTAGTAAGTGGACCTACTGTCAGACTGATGGAGTTTACATGGATGTACCTGTATTAAGTGGACCTACTGTCAGGCTGATGGAGTTTACATGGATGTACCTGTAGTAAGTGGACCTACTGTCAGGCTGATGGAGTTTACATGGATGTACCTGTAGTAAGTGGACCTACTGTCAGGCTGATGTAGTTTACATGGATGTACCTGTAGTAAGTGGACCTACTGTCAGACTGATGGAGTTTACATGGATGTACCTGTAGTAAGTGGACCTACTGTCAGGCTGATGGAGTTTACATAGATGTACCTGTAGTAAGTGGACCTACTGTCAGGCTGATGGAGTTTACATAGATGTACCTGTAGTAAGTGGACCTACTGTCAGGCCGATGGAGTTTACATGGATGTACCTGTAGTAAGTGGACCTACTGTCAGGCTGATGGAGTTTACATGGATGTACCTGTAGTAAGTGGACCTACTGTCAGGCTGATGGAGTTTACATGGATGTACCTGTAGTAAGTGGACCTATTGTTTGGCTGGTGCATCTGGTGGTCCTGGCAGGGTTTCGAGGCCCGTTTAGAAATCTTGTGCTCATGAATGTGTGGTGTTAAAGGACACTGAAAATGAATAAAGTTAACTTCATAGCTTTTATTGTTAAGGTTGTCAGTACGCCTCGGGTTGTGGAAAGCACAAATGCTAGGTTGAAGGTTATTGTGGAGAAGGCAAAAGAGATCATGCGGATAACAGATGTTACTGTTTTTGGGGGAGGGGGGAGGGGGGGTGGTAGAGGGTAGGGATTTATTTGGTTTTGAATGTTATTTTCATGATACTACAGAATTGGGCAGATCAAGATTGATAGTACATTCCAGCCCAGTAGTTGGCAGCATGCACTTTAAACGTTTGTTTTCGGCCCCCATGATATCATAGAAGAAGAAGATGTGTAGAAGGCGTATGATATGATGTGGAAGCAGGGAGTGTTAATCAAGCTTGATATTATGGGGTAGGAGGAATAACGTTCAACTGAATAAAGGATTTCCTGTTTGGAAGGTCTATCCAGGTGAGGGTGAGAAAGTCACTATCAGGCAGCTAGCTAGCTACCTGGTGGATAATGGTACACCACAGGGGAACGTGATTAATCCTCTGTTGTTCTCAATCATGATCAATTATGTTTACTCTCAGGTACAGCCGGATATTGGGAGGTCGTTACTTGCAGAAATGTGCCATACATAGTCAGGAAGGTACAGAAAGCAATAGATGAGGTAGATCGGTGGCCATTAATGTGGGGATTCAGGTTCTCTAGAGAAAACTCAGACAGTGTTCTTTACCTGGAAGAAGGTGAGGTATGCTTGAGGTTGTATGGGAGAAACTTGGAGAGGGTGGGGGCCTTCAGGTTCCTTGGGGTATACTTTGACACTAGACTGACATGGGCAGAACACATTGAGAGAGTGGTGGGAAAGTGTAAGAATGTCTCATCCTACAGGCATGTTGGGAACATGAGCAAAGACAGAACACAAGCTTTGGGTGGGTAATACCCAGTATGGAAGGTAGTTTAGTCCAACGGTAGCTTTTCATGTAAAACCACCATGGCTACTCCCACCTCCAGTAGTTGATCTAGAAGAGTGTTGAGCCATCTGATTTGTTTAACAGACATCTGTTTTTTTCCCCTTAACTAGGTAAGTTAGTTAAGAACAAATTCTTATTTTCAATGACAGCCTAGGAACAGTGGGTTAACTGCCTTGTTCAGGGGCAGAATGACAGATTTTTACCTTGTCAGCTCGGGGATTTGATCTTGCAACCTTTTGGTTACTATTCCAACACCACTAGGCTACCTGCCACCTCCTGTCCTTGGATATTGTGTATCAGGATTTTGTGGCCATTTACACAGATGGTTCAAAAGATGGTCAGCATTTGTAGTGCAGGAATGTGGGGTGGAAGTCAGGAAACGTATTACAGACCCTATGGCTGTATATACGGCAACATTGATGGCCATACTGTTGGTCTTGCAGTGGGTGGAGGAAGTCAAGCCAGAAAGAGTAGTTATTTGCTCTGATTCATGTGCAGTGTTAATGAGTCTCCAGTCCTTTAGATCACGTGGCAGACAAGACCTGCTTATGAGGTGCTACAAACCCATTGCAGGATTAGACAGATGGGTATTCAGATAAGATTTACTTGGGTCCCAGCCCATGAGGGGTGGAAGGGAACGAGGCAGTTGATGTACTGGCTAAACAAGCACTAAGAAATGGGGATGTTGTAGTTTCAATGAGCAAGGCAGAGGCAAAAAGACTGATATGGACAGTGATGGTGCAGAGATGGCAGGAGCAGTGGAATAGATATACTAAGGGCAGGCATTTATTTCAAGTACAGAGGAAAGTCGGGGAGGGGAGGACAGCAGGAAGGGACAGAAGAGAGGAGTCTATTTTTTACAAGATTAAGGGTGAGACACAGCCGGTTAAATAAGACTTAAATGTGACAGGAAAGCATCCAACAGGAAAGTGTGATTATTGCCAGGAAAC